>NC_138866.1:115273585-115561562 GCF_965194805.1 Balaenoptera borealis
ATAAATACATAATAAATCTGAAAGTCTTCCCTATTGCAGTCATTTTTGTTTGTTAACAACATAATAACCCATTTTAGGTAAGCAAGAAAAATTGCTAATCATGTATTTTCCAAGAGATAAGAACAAGCTCAGATATTTTTCTCAACTGAGTATTTAAAAAGCCCAAGTTCACATTTTCACAAGAGAATAATACTTGGGCTTTGATCAAATTGTATTTGTTTCTAAAATTTATGCTTTAGGTTATGAAATGACTTGTGGGCATTAAATTGCATTTAACTAGCATTAAACTGTCATCTGGTACCTATTCCACAGGCATAATTGTCAAACCATACCTTTTAAAAAAAAATGATTATGGCACACTTTTTTCTTATGTACCACTTCCCCTGGGAATACTTGAAGAAGATTTCAGCTAGCCATAACATGGCTACTTTGTCGCCTGCACTGGAGACTTACCTACACAATTCATGAAAATAGAAGTGGATGAAAGTGAAGCAATTTTTTTCTCTAAATACATGGCCCCCCCAAATCTATTCAATATAGTAATTTTGTTCCCAAAGTTGAGATGGATTCACTAATCGAAATCAGTTGGTAGGAATGTAAGACTCAGGTACGCATTTAATACAAGTTGCAGCCTTGTCCTCTCTTTCTATTTCCGTAGGAAATTTGTGATCAAATCTGGTGTGGAATTGGCCCCAGAAATAATGACACCGTGCACTAGCCAATTGGGGCTGCACTAAGTTATTCGAACCCTAAAAATGAAAGCTTAGTAGCTGATAACTACATAATATATTACAGTTGTAGGCATTTGGTTATTTGTTTATGCAGTGTTGCACACACAGGAGAAATTGCATTATCCAAACCCACAATCACAGGAAACATGGTCTTTCAGCAATGTTTTTGACCACAAAATATTTATCATGTATTTAAAAATCTATGGCTTGGGGCTTCCCTGGTGGCACAGTGGTTGAGAATCTGCCTGCCAATGCAGGGGACACGGGTTCGAGCCCTGGTCTGGGAAGATCCCACATGCTGCGGAGCTACTGGCCCGTGAGCCACAACTACTGAGCCTGAGCATCTGGAGCCTGTGCTCCGCAACAAGAGAGGCCGCAATACTGAGAGGCCCACGCACCGCGATGAAGAGTGGCCCCCACTTGCCACAACTAGAGAAAGCCCTCGCACAGAAACAAAGACCCAACACAGCCATAAATCAATCAATCAATCAATCAGTCAATCAATCAATCAATCAATCAATCAATCTATGGCTTGATGATACGAACATGAAGACAATTATACATTGCAGAGTAACCACCTCTTTGAAAGGAGGAATTACGAAACATGATTGGCTGTTACATATTTTGAGAAGTATTCTCAGATGTAACAAAAAGTTTTAGCTATTTTTAACCAACAGGAGAGGTAGGATGTTGTTGATTAATTGTCCAAAGAAACAGATTGGCCTTGTAATTTTATAAGATGATAAAAAGAAAGTCATCCTTTCCAGGTTATATAGGCTGATCTCTTAATTGTATAATTGCATATTTTTATCATTTTTATTAATGAAATATAATTATAACCAAAAAAAATCTACCATGGTTCATAGCAGGAATAGAATAGTAGGGTCTATTTTAAGCAAAATCTATCATACAAATTAAGAAAGAACTGCAACAAAGAATCCCAATTCCCCTAGAAAAATCAGAGGTCTAAATAAAACCTACAAACTAATTCTGCTTCCAGTTTCTTTGGACAAGTTACTTCCTCCACTTTTAATTTAACCCCTGTGTTTCTCTATTTCAATGCATCATTTGCTACTACACTTAAACTCAGTGGCATTTTAAAATATATTGACATTAAATGAGATGTGCCGAGTATGGGGCTCTGGTGCCGTGAGCAGGTATATGGGGCTGCTGCCAGCCAATTAAACTCCCAGTGATGACTTTCCTCTCTCACTTCTCTTCCTCCTTTAAAATACAAATAGAGAATGTATTGAGGTGGAATTTCCTCTTTTCTCTATGTGATCTTTTATTTCATTGCCAACTGATTTAATAGCAAAAAGGAATGTATATAGTTCAGCCTCTTTTTTTTTCCAACTGTGCATTATTTCAGCAAATCATCCTTGGGGTTAACACAGTTCGTGGTCTCCAAGATACTCCATTCCATAAAATTGTGGACCCTGTTATTACAAGGTTCATGAAAATGTTTTTCTGTTGCTCTGTATTGTCACAAAAGCCTAAAAGATAGAAAAACTAACTTTTATGCACAACTGCCGTACCCCAAATGCTCATGAGACAATTCCTTCGTAACCCCACTCCCTTTCACCAAAGGGTAAGAACTGTGCTCGCCTCCATTTGTGAACAGGGGCAGGGTGGAGGACCAGAGTCCAGAGGGTTCTATCTGGAATCATATTTTTACTGTCCCTCCAAGCACATTGACCCCTTTCTGCTTTCCCATTTTGAGTTGACAACTCAAAGACGTGATAGATTCTCTTGCTTCCACCTCAGGGCTGGGAAATCAGGACTTTCAGTCAAATCTTTGCAGTCTTCAACATGTATTTTGGCAAGTAGGATGGAATCCTCAGTTTAGTTATGATATTGCCACATTAGATCTTTGAAACAGATGTACTGCCAAGATCTCCCAGACAGCAGTTCCAGAAAATCCAGATCTTTGGGGATCAGGAACAAAGTACATTTAAAACTTTCAAATTTATTTATAGCTCAAATTAAAATGAAAACATATTTCTATTCATCCATGTTGCATTCATCCAAGTAATCCAAATCAACACTCATTCACTGGTTAGATCAGGGTTGGCCCCAAGACCCTGTAATATTAAATTACCCAGTTGAGCTTGAGCTATCTGATATTGTACCATGAAATATGGAAACAGCACTGAACTGGGTGTCAAATGACACCAGTTCCTGGGCTTTTGATGAAATGATTAATATTAGGCTATGATCCAAAAAAAGTATTGCTTATACTAAGATAAAATATAATCTTTTTCATCTCCTTCATTCTCATAAAATATATTAAAATTTGTGTTCAGTGGTCCTCAAATTGTAACAACAATTGAAGACCCTAAAGAGCGTTGGTTTACATGGGTTGTATCTGTCTATATTTACCACATTAGAAACTAAAACTGAGAAACTTTGAAAATATTGAATTTATTTTAAAATAACAATAGTAAGCACATTACCAATGTTAATCTAAAAAACATATTTTTATTTTTAAAACACCATTTCTTTTCCAAAACAAAAAAAATTGGTGAGAAGATTGGCACTGGTTGACAAGTTTACAAATCTCTTAATAGAAGTTAGTTGGGTTCTCCTATCTATTTCTGCATCCAATCTGTTGCAATATGTTGTTTTGGTTGAAGCATATGAAGAAAACCTGGCCTCATACAGATAAGTATTTGGAAAAGGGAGGTATACGTTATATATTTTACAGCCTTTTCAGATAACTGTGTATATTCTTCTTTGATTTTACACCAAAACTCAACAAGGATAATTTTTAGGAGTTAGTTGCAATATGGAATCCGAAATCAATAAACTTTTTGTATTTTGTGGGAAGATAATACTGAAAAGGGGAAATGTCATCTTAGTATTATTCTGAAAAGAGTTTTGACCTTCCAGGCCCCCAGTCCCCCAGAGGATCCCCCAACCACTCTTTGAGAATCATTGGCTTTAGTTGCATGCAATGCTGTGCCAGTCGGAGACAAAAAGTTTGAACAAGAGAAAGTCTTCACTCTTCTGAAGGAAAGGCTTTCAGAAGGACACAGAATCCATTTGGACAGTTTGGTTTGAGAATGTTTTCAAAACTCAACAAAGATTTGAGTAAGTCCTGTGTTTTCTATGTCCTCATCACAAATTTCTCTAATTTTTCTCAGAAGCCCCCAAAAAACAACTCTCAGTTTTATTTTCATCAAATTGGCACTGGATGGACTATATAAATAACCCAGATAGGCCTCTCTCTTGCTGTATCTTACTTCCTATTTCAGTATCTTGTGCTTTCACACTTGCACAAGTAATTAAAACCATAATGTCTAGATCACATTTCTCTAGATGACTGCAGTATGCTGATGTGCAATCGTTTGTGAAGTATGTTCACATGTTCCCTAAATTTTTACTATTAGAGTCCAAAGGTTAGCTAATGGTTAACTTTTTATGAATTGGAGCAATTCAAGATTATTTCTATAATAATGTCACTCTTGCTCAGCTTGCAACCAGTGTGCTTTCTTGAGTGGAAGAGAAAGGGATGGAGTTACAGCTACTGCTATTGTAACCCTGCGTATGCCCCTAGGAGTGTGTGATCAGTTTGAACATTAACTATCACACATTTCCAAATGGGGAAAAGGTTAAGAACCACTGCTCCAGTCCATCAGACTGAGGCATGGATGACTACCATCTCAGGCCAGGGTGATCGGATGAATGACAACTATGTGGTAACTGGAAATCTGTTATTAACCCCTTCTCTGCCTTAGGTACCATTATAAGGAATAAGACTTGGAGACAAAATAAACTAGGAGTCAACCACAGAGTAACAAGCAGGGTTCAAGAACACTTGATTTTACTGCAACGGCAGGGGCCTGTCTCAGAAGCACCCACAGTCCCAAGGAGGCATGGTCACTGAGCATGGCCTTGCTCATGTTCTTAGGTTTCTCCAGTTGCTGTGAAGGAAAAGCCAGTCCTAGCAGGACTAGTTTACTGGGTTGCAAAGAGGCAATTAGCATCATCTGATAAGAGTTTGTGTGGGAGTGGGGATAGGGATGGGAAAGGAGATGAAGGCAGAAATGAGGATGGAGAAATGGTAGCCAGTAACCATTAATGAGCATCCTTGGTTCAATAGAAGACCAAAAGTATGGTAGTTGGATAACTTCAGAGAGACAGCACCAGGTACCCTTCTTCAGTGTGAAGCAGAGGCAATAATATTTTTTAAATTTATTTATTTATTTATTTATTTTTGGCTGCGTTGGGTCTTCGTTGCTGCGCACAGGCTTTTTCTAGTTGTGGCGAGCGGGGGCTACTCTTTGTTGCAGTGAGCGGGCTTCTCGTTGTGGTGGCTTCTCTTGTTGCGGAGCACGGGCTCTAGGCGCACAGGCTTCAGTAGTTGTGGCACGTGGGCTCAGTAGTTGCGGCTTGCAGGCTCTAGAGCGCAGGCTCAGTAGTTGTGGCGCACAGGCTTAGTTGCTCTGTGGCATGTGGGATCTTCCCTGACCAGGACTGGAACCCGTGTCCCCTGCATTGGCAGCCAGATTCTTAACCACTGTGCCACCATGGAAGTCCCAGGCAATAATATTTTGAGGAAAAATGGAACACTCTATCAATCTATGAATATTTTGCAGGTGATGAAGGTGGCATAAGGAAAGAAGCTGCGTTCCTCTCTATAGTGATAAGAGAAAGTGCCCCTTTATGCCAGTGCTGTTTTATTCTATGCTGATGAGGACCTAGAAAAAGCTACAAATCCCACTTACCATTCTTTGAATTCCCCAGAAGTTCTCCAGATCAGAGAACCCAATTTCATGAGTGTTGAAAGGAGAGGAGGGAACGATGTAAACACAAGAGAGAAAGGGCTAAGAATTTAAAAGACAGATAGATTCTTTGAGTAGGCTCTTCAGAAACATTTCATTGACTCATTTGACTGGCGATATCACAGCATTCCTGCTCCAGTGGAGCTTACAGTCTGGCTACAGGAGCCAGAGTGATGCAGTGGGGAGGAGAAATGTACAACAAACAAGTAAACAAGCCAGCAAAGAAACCTGTAATGACAAAATGAGAAAAGTGTGGTGAAGAGAGGGTGCCAGAGAATGACAGTGAGGGGAGACTGAGAACCTTCTTAGAAAAGGGTGGTCAGGCACACCTGATGGTGGTTAGGGCCAATCAACTCCATAAGCTAGAAGAGCAGTACTTTGATAGCTCAAATAATTTGTGCACGTAATAATAATAATTTCTCTACATTTCAATGAGGTTCCTTTTGAGAATTTAAGTCACGCTCAGCTGAGGTTAGGAAAGAAATAGTAAAACAACAATATTTATTGAGTGCTTATTCTGGACTCTGATTATGGATCTCAGTCCCCCATCCCCCATCTTTCAATTACAGGTGAAAGAGGAGTAGAATGTCTGGGAGGTGGTACTTACTGGGAGTAAGGGAAGGTAGACAGTCATAATAGTTTTCTATTGCCCTCTGACCAGATACCACAAGCTTAGTGGCTTAAAACAATACACATTTGTTACCTTACAGCAATAATTTTGTAGTTCAGAAGTACGAAAGGGGCTAAAATCAAGGTGTGGGCAGGGCTGCATTCCTTCCTGGAGGCTCTAGGGGAGAATCTGTTTTCTCACTCTTTCCAGCTTCTAGAAGCCACCCACAAAGGAATGAACAGGGAAAGGCCGGGGCCCCCTTCCTCCATCTTTAAAGGCAGCAATGTGGCATCTCTGTGCCTGTCTTCTGTAGTCACATCTGCTGTAACTCTCTACTCTTCTGCCTCCCTCTCCCACTTTTAAGGACTTTTGTGAGGACACTGGGTCCAGCCCAATAATCCATGAGAACCTCCTTATTTTAAGGTCAGCTGATTAGCAACCTTAATTCCATCTGCAACTTTATTTCCCCTTTGCCATGTAATTTAGCATATTCACAGTTCCTGGGGATTAGAACGTGGACATCTTTGGATGGCCACTATTATGTCTGACACAACAGTTGAAAATGAAAGTGGGAAAAGAAATCAACTATATTCCAATAAAAATTAATTTAAAACAATAGAAGTGGGAAAAGAGGCAAAGGGCCTCTGTCCCTTCTGGAGTTCTCTGCTCGCTCTTGGACAGTCGTCTTCTCTCTTGCTTGACGTAACCATATTTGTCACAAGAGCTAAAGATGTAGTAGTTGAACTACATAATAATTTGTAGGTTTATGTTATCTTGGACAAGAAATAAGGCACTTGCCCTGAATTTCCTTATCTATAATGGGACAAGGTTGAAGTAGATGGTTTCTCAAAACTCCTCTGGTGTTTTTAGTCTCACCTTTGATATATCCATGTCTTTGTAGATTATATTCCAAATTATATTCCAAAGTGTATTATATTCCACTGGGCATGTCTGCTGAACTCCCCAAGGCCACAACATCCTTCTTGACAGTTTCCTGGTTAAGTCACTGTTGTATTTAATATATGCTGCCAGCATCAATGAGGTCTTTCACCCAGGAATCAACACATGTATTTTGTGGATGTACAAAACATAAGAATAAATCTGACTTTTATAAAAATTGACTCCTAACTTCTGCTCTGCTGATAGTAATGTGCCTTGCCTTGTATCTTGCTCATGTGGAATGATCTGTTGCTTGTGACAGAATTTGTTGTTGCTGTTCCAAGCTTTGGAAGTGCACATAGCTTGTGACATTAAAATATCTTCTGTTTACACAGCACTTTACAGTTTACAAAATGTTTTTCTATTTGTTGCTTCATATGATCCTCTATAACAATGTCCTGAGATTAACATACAGTTCTTTAAAATGGGTGTACTTGTAGGGTTAACTGAGTAACCAGTTTTATCATAATCCTGCATAATCATAATTGGGTCTTCGTTGCTGCGCGTGGGCTTTCTCTAGTTGCGGTGAGTGGGGGCTCCTCTTCATTGTGGTGCGCGGGCTTCATTGCGGTGGCTTCTCTTGTTGCGGAGCACGGGCTCTAGGCCCGCGGGCTTCAGTAGGTGTGGCATGTGGGCGCAGTAGTTGTGGCTCATGGGCTCTAGAGTGCAGGCTCAGTAGTTGTGGCACACGGGCTTAGTTGCTCCGCAGCATGTGGGATCTTCCTGGACCAGGGCTCAAACCCATGTCCCCTGCATTGGCAGGTGGATTTATATGCATCCTTGATCAGGGTAATAGAGGTACTAAGTAATTTGTTGGAAAACTGACCTCGAGTAATTGATTGAAACACGGACTTACTCACTCACATGCTGTATATGTGGCAACAGAGTGATCAGACATCCTTTATATTTTAAATTGGACATCATTTTAATGAGCCATCTCACACTGCCTTTTATCTTTACTTCTGAAAGGAAATGCGTTCATAGAATGCGTTCACAGAATGATTAATGCACTTTTCTTAATCATACTTTATTCTCTAGGTATTTTCCTGCCTTCTTAGAGTCTTGATATATAAGTTATTCACAATACATCTTCCTAAACACTTATCTGAGTATAGATAGAATTATATATAGGCAAAATCCCAAGAGTTACAATATTGCAACCACACATCAAGATGGCATTCTTTATAGCTATGTATATTAACTTTCATATGTGGACGAGGTCCCAAAATTATTTTAGAAATTAATAATTTTTCAAAAATAATTCAAACAGCCCACGTATCCTTCTGCCTTTTTAGTTCTTAAGTTCATCTGCATAAAGCAAGAGGGAGACTTTTAGATGAATTGTAAACTCATTTAATTTCCAGACATTGTCTAGTGTTTAAACACTAACATCAAAGCAAAGAGCCAATTATCAGAGTTCATTTGATCTGAAGCCCTGTTGCCTGAATTGCTATAGTTTTCCTTATGCTGACAAGGAAATCTGTGTCACGTCTCGAAGATGTAGTATTTAAAATCACTTTATCTATAGCAGTTTAACTTGAAACATGTGTTTGGGCTCACTAACCACAAGGAGGCATTGAAGCATCTATTCAAAATGTGAAAAGCAATTTTATTTTTTTAAAAGTTACACCTACAGTTGCTGAATTTCATATAAGCAGTTATACTGCTTGTGAGTATGCATGCCTTTTAAGTTCATGTTTTGGTCCACGTTCATTTTTTATTTTAACCCCTGCAATAGCAGAAAGTGTTGCCGCTGCTGTTGCCATTGTGGAAGATTTGGGGACAGTAGTAAATCCATGTGTGTTTTCCTTCTGCTGCTCCAATGGACATGAAGGAAAACGGTGGAGCTTTCATTAGTACTGACAAAGTAACTGCATTAACCTTTATTGTCCTTTAAGGTTAAAAGATCTTTTGACTGTGTGAACAGAAGCATATTTCTTTAGTATTTAGAATTACTTAAATACATATTCGCAACAGCAAGAGTTTTATCTGAAATCTGTGTGTCAGTTGAGAGTGATTCCAGGACACATCTTCAAAATGCCACATAAGAAGCATAGGACAACCCTCAGAATGGGAGAAAATATTCGCAAACGAAGCAACTGACAAAGGATTAATCCCAATATGCAAGCAGCTCATGTAGCTCAATATCAAAAAAACAAACAACCCAATCCAAAAATGGGCAGAAGACCTAAACAGACATTTCTTGAAAGAAGATATACAGATTGCCAACAAACACATGAAAGGATGCGCAACATCACTAATCATTAGAAAAATGCAAATCAAAACTACAATGGGGCTTCCCTGGTGGCGCAGTGGTTGAGAATCTGCCTGCTAATGCAGGAGACACGGGTTCGAGCCCTGGTCTGGGAAGATCCCACGTGCCGCGGAGCAACTGGGCCCGTGAGCCACAACTACTGAGCCTGCGCGTCTGGAGCCTGTGCTCCGCAACAACAGAGGCCGCGATAGTGAGAGGCCCGCGCACTGCGATGAAGAGTGGCCCCCTGCTTGCCACAACTGGAGAAAGCCCTCGCGCAGAAACAAAGACCCAACACAGCCATAAATAAATAAATAAATTTATAAAAAAAAAAAAAAAACTACCATGAGGTATCACCTCACACCAGTCAGAATGGCCATCATCAAAAAATCTACAAACAATAAATGCTGGAGAGGGTGTGGAGAAAAGGGAACCCTCCTGCACATTCTTGGTGGGAATGTAAATTGATACAGCCACTATGGAGAACAGTATGGAGGTTCCTTAAAAAACTAAAAATAGAACTACCATATGATCCAGCAATCCCACTACTGGGCGTATACCCTGAGAAAACCATAATTCAAAAGGAGTCATGTACCACAGTGTTCATTGCAGCACTATTTACAATAGACAGGACATGGAAGCAACCTAAGTGTCCACTGACAGATGAATGGATAAAGAAGATGTGGCACATATATACAATGGAATATTACTCAGCCATAAAAAGAAACAAAATTGAGTTATTTGTAGTGAGGTGGATGAACCTAGAGTCTGTCATACAGAGTGAAGTAAGTCAGAAAGAGAAAAACAAATACTGTATGCTAACACATATATATGGAATCTAAAAAAAAAAAAAGGTTCTGAAGAACCTAGGGGCAGGACAGGAATAAAGACGCAGACGTAGAGAATGGACTTGAGGACGCAGGGAGGGGGAAGGGTAAGCTGGGACGAAGTGAGAGTGTGGCATGGACATATATACACTACCAAATGTAAAACAGATAGCTAGTGGGAAGCAGCCGCATAGCACAGGGAGACCAGCTCTGCTTTGTGACCACCTAGAGGGGTGGGATAGGGAGGGTGGGAGGGAGATGCAAGAGGGAAGGGGATATGGGGCTTTATGTATACGTATAGCTGATTCACTTGGTTATATAGCAGCAACTAACACCACAATGTAAAGCAATTATACTCCAATAAAGATGTTAAAAAAATAAAAAAAATAAAAAATAAAAGGCAAAAAAAAAAGCCAATATAGTTTTTAAACCTGAGCATAACTTTCTTACGTGCTCTTTTGAACATTCATGTTAAAATTTCTGAAACTTTTCCCGTGTTTCTATAATCCTGATTCCCAGAAGCTTTGCTGATATTGAAAACTATGAACCTCTCTGTTGCAGAATATGCTGCTCAGCATATCTTCCAGAATTAATGCTTAATCCCCTGAAAAGCAAGGACCTCATTCTTAGGAGTTGGATTGTTTCTGCGAGATGCTTCGGAGACAATTCTTTCCTGGAAATGTGGACCATGACACTATGAAATCCTAGTGTGCCATTTTGCCATGTTGACTTGCTCTTTCTGGGTTTTGACATCTGGTTTGCCTTTTAGGATATTGCCAGCCTGTGCGACAAAATATTGACGACTTCAACACGCAGCAGAACATGCAGCTGGGGAGGCTGTGTGACATCTTAGGTACAGTAAATACTTTTACACAAATGGCTCTTTGGAATGTTTATCAGTGGATGTTGATTAAATGTTCATTTTTTGCTTTTCTGTCTGTACAAGGAAAAGGCTTGGACTTCTAATCTTCTTGCAGGGCAATTGAATGTTTTGTTTCAAAGAACAGATTTATAGTGAAGTCAATTGAATAAACAAATGACATTTTAACCAATTTACTTGGGTAGTTTTCTAATTCTCTTTGCTGCAGGTTTGAATAAGGATTTATCTCCTATAGCCCCAACTCTTCTTCATTTACTGAATCTGGCAGTGAATGAAGTCAACATTATATATTTGTGTCAATATTGTCTATTACATTATCTGAGGAATGAGTGGAAGGTATCAGAAATGAAAAGCATTGTGTTTTCATTATAAGAATAAGAGGGAAATGAAGGTAGATTTTTAAAAGAAGGTTTTATTTAAATATATATAATCTAATTATGAGAAAATAGGAAGTGCCTAGTGGAAGGAATTATTAGAAATACAGACCTTGAGTGATAGACACATCTTTGTAAAAGCCAAGTTCTAATACTGGTTTGGTCAGTTCTAAATCAGACACCAACCAGGGGCCAGGAAGGAAGGATACAAGAACTCTAGGCTTTGGTTGACACTGTTTGAGGTGAGATTTAAAGAATAAATGTTTCAACGCCTAAGTAATAATATTGAATCAGTGTGGGAAGTCCCGGCCAGAAATTCAGGGTTAAACGAAAACTAGCATTTTTTAGTTACCAAATAAGAACTTCTTTGTTTTGTTAAAATATAATTGCTTTGGCCCTTATTTAAGCAAAACAAGGAAGAATTTTAAATGATCAATGATCAACTTAGCTGGCTCCCTGGAATGACATACTTTACGTGATTCATATATATTTCAGCATCATTATTATTTTATAAATGCCATTTGGTAACAAAAATACATCAGTACTAGAAATTTACAGTGTCCTAAAATAATAATAGGGTAATTGCTTTAATCTATTATCTAGGCACTAATGTTGTTTTTCGACCTTACCAAAAAAAAAATTTAATGACTTAAGATTGATTTGTTAGTGCTGAGCTATTTCAACTAAAAACCTGACTGGGTGGAAACCAATGAAGTGCAGCAGAGGGCAGACTTTGCTCTAATTTATTTGATTAATTTTTTTCTTTAGCTTTTTATATACCTTTCTATATATAGTCCAAACCATCACCAAAGAATTTCCTTACAAAGGATTCTTATTAGTAATGAGAAGACTTAAGAGTATTAGGCTTCTATTTTATATAATTCAATAATTCAGTCTATGTCTATCTGCAATGGAAAATTTTGCTAAGATGAACATTTCTGAGAGATTATGAACCAAATGCCTTTTCTTGGTAACTATCTTCATGATAACAATGCAATCCTAAAACCTCTTCAAGAGAAGTAATAAAAGTGTAGAAGTAAGTGAGAAAATAGAAAAAGTACTTGCTTGTGAAGTAAAAATATGAAGAAACTAGGAAAATTAGTGATAATTTTATGGAAGAATAAATGATTATCTTTCTTTAAATTCTGTTAATTCCTAGTAAAGGGTGTTGATTTTTCTGCTTATTCAGGGGAAACAGAGGTAATCTGACCACATTAAGACTTGTTGTTTGGATATTGGCTGTGAAGTCAGGGTATCAGGTGGAGAGACCTCAACAGCTTGTATCTTCAATTCCTAGATGAGTTAAGCAAGAGGGTGACTGATATTGACTACTGACTAACAGTCAAAACAATATTCATCTTCTTCTTAATTCCTTTCCAAAATCACCTGTCAATTAATTTTGAACATTTGTTGATTCACAATCAAACCACCCTAATACTGGATATTACTGTTAGTGATTATAGTATTCCTTTGCCAGAAATGAACGGGAAAGGTAAAATTAGCAACATGATTTGTTATCATTTATAACCCAGAAATTTCTTCCCAAGAAAAATATAGTTTTCTTCTGCTATGGAGACTTTATTAAGTTACTTTTGTTGTTTGCTTTTTGTGTCCTTTTTTTATACTTAAAAAAAAATACTAGTTTGGTTTTAAAGACCACTAGTTTAGTAAGACACTAGTCTCTTCTTGAAAACACAAGATTTCGGGCAACTAATTTGATCATTCAGCAGTTGGATACAAGTTATTTAACTACTGTCTGCTCAGTTAATTTATTTTGAGGTTCATGTGACAATGTGGTTTCAACATTAAATAGGAGCCACTTAAATATTTACATTTATGGAGCACCTACTCTGGGCCCAGCTCTGGGCCAGTTCAGAAGACATTGCTTCTAGCCACAAGATGCTCTTCTCCAGAACAGATTTCTCCTGCATGCCGTGGATCTCACTAATTGTGTAAGACTTTCCAGTTCCCGAACCTCTCCATTCTCCCAGATCCCTTTGGTCAGCTCACAAGTATTTACTGAGTGGCTCCTGCATACTCGACATTGTACCAGGGCATGGGGGATTATATGAAAAGTATACACCTTGCCTTTAAAGAGTTTGGACAGACAAGATTGAAAGATTTGGAACAACAGGATGGAACAGCAGGGGACACTACTTCATCGTGTAAAATCTTGAGGCACTAGTTAAAAGGAGCACAAGTGTGGAGGGCGGGGTGTGGAACCACTGTTAGCTAGCTGGCCTAGTCAGGGTGGGCTGTGGAGCAGATTGGTGCATCTGTACTGTCTGCTGAGCACCTACTATGTGCCAGATACTGCACCAGGTGCTTTATATATATTCTTTCATTTCATACTCTCCAAAACTCTGTGCCCCAGGTGACTTTATTCCCCATTTTACAGATGAAGAAAGCAATGCTTAGAAAGGTTAAATAATATGCCCAGGCTCCTAGACAGCTGAGCAAGCATTTAATCAGCCTAGGCTCTGTATACTCTACCAAACTGAACAGAGGAGTCTTAGAATCTCTTCTCAGCCCTACTTGACCAAGGAAACATTTTACAGTGCTCCCTCCTCCAACCTTCCCTGGGCACCTGGTCTGCATGTGTCTTGTGTCCACCACCCTCCACCATGTTTTACAGCTGCTTATACATGTGAAATGGTCGTTCCTCACAGGCAGCATCTCAGTTGCTTTGATTCTGGTATCTCCTTTCATGTCTAGCCAAGTGCTTTGTCCCTACTGATCAGTCAGTTATTTTACAAATGAATGGGTGACCCCACTGGCTGCTGATTTCCTGTACATACTCCCTAAAATATTTTGCAGCCTGGAGTGGGTAATCTCTTCTCACTATTCCATTCGGATGGGGTATTTAATTAGGATTTCTTTCTATGCACATAATAAGAAGCACATCTTAAGAAGGAGAACAGTTAAATTAAGATAGTGTTTCCTTTAAACCAAGAATCACTAGATGTCCTATTTAAGTAATATACTCCTCTTTGGGAATGGAGAAAGGAAAAGGTTGCTTTCCTGAAATAATCATTGCTATGGTCATAATCAGACCACTTATTTGGACAGAACATTCCCTGAATTGGCCTTGCCAAGTCCAGGCAGCATAAGAAATTGCAATTTCATCAGCTTTCGAAAGTTAATAGTTCTGTTTTATAATTTGCTAAAGTTAATGGGATAAATTTTTAAATCAGTATGCAAATCCCATTGATATTAATAGGAGTTCTGGGGCTAAATCCCTACGTATTATTTGAAAGTACACTTCCATGGTACCTCACAGCCCTCCTTCTGAAGGAATCATTGTGTCCATTTTTTTGGTGGTGGTGTTATTTATCTTTTCTTTAGAGAAATGCTAAAGTACAAAAAAGCCACTTAAATTGCTAAGATCTGTACAAAACCAATCTAAATTAACTTGAATGTGGCTTTTGGATACGCTTTTTATTTTAAACTGTGCAACATCAACCTAATGCCAGAGTTCGTAATGTCTTTTACCTTTATACCAGTAATTAACATTGTGCCTGTTATTTTTAGATGCCAACGTGAGCGTCATCTACATCTGCTCCCATCGAATGAATGACGAGTTGCTGCTGTATTACAATAAAATCCTGAGTCTACAGGCAGCTGTCAAATCAGGGAAACTTGAGGACAGAAGTGACCTGCAGGACAGGTTCAAAATTATCACCCCTGAAGCTATAAACATCTTCACTGTGAGTTTGTCTTCTAATTACTACGGCTTCAGGGATGCAGTAAAATTAAATTGGAAATTTTATAACTTGCAACGCTCTGGTACACATCAGTGAAATATTATTGCAAGTTTAACAGCTTTACTGATTAGACTACAGATCGGACGATAGGAAATAAATATCCCAGTTTAACTTGCAGACTTAGCTGAGCTACTGCTGCCCGGTTTCTCTGTAGCTGAAGCCTAATTGTAGTTATTGGGTTGTACCATCAAGTAGGTGAATTTATAACATCTACGGTTGCTTTTTCTTAATTTTGTGTGGAGAACACCGAGGCAGAGAAAGGCTGGGCCTGCCTGTGGTCACAAAGCTAGTTAGGGACAGAATCTAGACCAGGGTCCCTGTTTTCTGATTTCCACACTGGTATTCCTTGTTATTCCATGGGGTTTTTTTCCCTCAGGGGAATTTGGTCTTATTTACCATATCACATGGTTCATAATGAACAAGGTTCAGATTTTTTTTAACTTTTCAGAACTGATTTTTAATGAATGGAATGAATTCTGAGTTGAATCTCATCCCTAGAGAAGAACTTCTGGGAAATTCATAGAGCCATGGGGCACGTTCTAGAATAAGGTAGTGCAAGAGATGGCTTGAAATGAATTTCTCTATATTTTAACAAGAATTTAAACTTTCCATGGTAAACAATCAACATTTTAATACCTAATGGAGGACTTCCCTGGTGGTGCAGTGGTTAAGAATCCACCTGCCAATGCAGAGGGCACGGGTTCAATCCCTGGTCTGGGAAGATCCCACATGCCGTGGAGCAAGTAAGCCTGTGCACCACAACTACTGAGCCTGCACTCTAGAGCCCGCAAGCCACAACTACTGAGCCCATGTGCCACAACTACTGAAGTCCATGTGCCTAGAGCCCGTGCTCCACAACAAGAGAAGCCACCACAATGAGAAGCCCGCGCACCGCAACGAAGAGTAGCCCCTGCTTGACGCAGCTAGAGAAAGCCTGCATGCAACAATGAAGACCCGAAGCAGCCAAAAATAAATAAATAAATAAATAAATAAATAAATAAATAAATAAATAAATAAATAAATAAATAAATAACCTAATGGACTATGCACTTTTGAGGAGACTTTTTAATATAATCTAAAGGTTTGACTTTGCTGGTGAAGATAGCTCTCTTCATTCATAAGTGGGATGCACCAAAGTCAACTCTCTATCTATTGTCAAAGAAACTGATTGCATGGTTCATGTAGGAAGTATCTATGTGTTGAGTTACTACCCATTAACACTTCAGATGCACCATGATTTGACCAAAGGAAAAAAAATCCTGCCAGGGCTGGGGAGGGATGCTACAGCATTTCTACTTTGCTGGTACACTCAGTGAATTTTGCTCTCTTCTACCAAAATGAAGATTTTATTTTTTCATAACTAGGTACCTCGATGTTCCCATAAAATCTCTCTGCCTAGTTCTGTTTCACTGGCACCACTTGGCTATGGAAGAGGAAACAAGTGCCGGATCAGGACAAGCAAAAGAAAAGACAGGAGACAGGGCTTCCCTAGTGTCACAGTGGTTAAGAATCCACCTGCCAATGCAGGGGACATGGGTTCGAGCCCTGGTCCAGGAAGATCCACATGCCATGGAGCAACTAAGCCCGTGCGCCACAACTACTGAGCCTGCACTCTAGAGCCTGAGAGCCACAACTACTGAAGCCCATGTGTTACTACTACTGAAGCCTGTGCGCCTAGAGCCCATGCTCCGCAACAAGAGAAGCCACCGCAATGAGAAGCCCGCGCACCACAACGAAGAGTAGCCCCCGCTAGATGCAACTAGAGAAAGACCGCGCGCAGCAACGAAGACCCAACATAGCCATAAATTAATTAATTAATTAAATCTTAAAAAAAAAAGAAAGGAGACAAATCATCACCACTTACTTATAATCTTAGAAACTCCCCAATATCCTCCACCAATGCAAGGCTTGCTTTGGTGCTTCCTAGCTATTCCCTGGCCTCAGTGTCAGAGTTACTGTGGATATTGGGAAGCAAGGAACTATCATTAGCGTGTGGTTAATTTCCTGATTTTCTCCAGCCAGAAACTGGAGCTAATGCCTGGTAGCTGCTAATAAGCAGTTTCTGCATATCTGAAATGCCAATATACATTGAAGAGGCATGGAATGGGGAAGGGGCACTAGATTTGGGAAAAGGAAAGTGAGTAAACAGCCAACATTTATCAAATGCTTAGCATACATTTTCTCATTTGATACTTAGAACACAGCAGCAAGACGGAAATTATCAATTTCCTTCTTTGGCTAAGGAAACCAACACTCATCTTCTAATCCCAAGTTACTAGTGGGGCCAGAGTATGAACCCAAATCTGTCTGACCCCAGAACCCTATCCTGATTTGGAATGACAGCCTTGCTCCTGATGACCTTGTGGCCTTGGGCAAGCCCCTTTACCTCTCTGGTCCTCTGTTATTCATCTGTAAAATGAGGTGATGGATTAGATCATTTCAAAGTCCTTTCCAGCTCTGCAGTCCTATTACCTGAGAAATGAATCCTCACTGTCCACTCTTCACCTTCTAAGAGGAGATAGGCAGTTGGTACTAACAGATGCACCAGGTTACATTCATAGTGTAGGTTTGCATCTCTGTGAATAGAAACAATTAGGAAATATTTTTAAGTACTTAATACTTCTCATAGTTTAAGTTTAAATTATTTGAGTAATTAATCACTCATAGGCAATCACCTCTCTAAAATACAAAAATTAAACTCTTCCTTTCAAATCATTTCCTGCTCGTGTTTAGTTATGGCTTTATTTCTTTTTAATGGGTTTGAGAGATTGCATCAGTGCTGACTTTCATTCAAATGCATGGCTTTGAGGAGATTTTTTAAAAGTGTGCCAAAAATCTGTTCGTACATCTCTCCAAGTTACTCTACAATGTTTGAATTTGTAATGGTGAAAATGCTGTTATAAAGTCATCATGTCTATTTTTGAAAATTTTAATGTTTATGAAGACATCCTAAGCAACTACCTTTTGTCTCAGGTGAAAAAAAAATTAGTGGTGATAAATTAAATGTAGCTATAATGTTATGGAATTAGGAACATTTTAGATTTTTGTCATCTGTGTTAATCCACAGCCTGGATCTGATGATACTGATTTTCTCTAAATGGTCACACAAGACCTGCGGTCAGTAATGTGTCCTCTGCCATCATTACATTCAAATCTTTATTAAACACACGTTGAACACAATACTGTGGTACCATCTTGCCTGAAGAATAAGGCATGCCCAGAGATGACATGATAGAGTTGGGTAGAATACTTGCCAAGAGAGATAAACAACCCTAAGCAGACAGAAATCCATTCTGGCCGGAAATGTGCAACTTTAACATTAGGTTCTATTGCTGCATCTACCAGCCCCTCATCACACTTCATAAAACTACCAGACCTCACTACTCAATCTGCAAAATGGGAGAAATCATGGCAGCTATGGCATGAGAACTGTGCTAATACTGAATTTGAATCCTGCCTCTGCTATTTACCAGCTGTGTGACTATGGGCAAATCACCTGAGTCTCAGTTTCCTCGTCTCCAAAACAGGGACTGTTAATTGGTACAGTGTTGTATGGATCAAATGAAAGAGTACTTAACATGAGAGGACTGCCCCCTTTGAAACATTCTTCTAGGTACCCTGAAAAGCCTACCACATACTTTGTGACTCAAGTCACCAGTTCTACAAGACACTTCATTTTTGCACATTTCCTCATTGGAATAATTTGTAGGGAAAGGAAAGGAGTGAAATAAACAAGGAGGATAAACAGTGATCAATTAGATGGGAAACACAAACTGACGAGTTGCTGTCACCAGCCATTGTCTAATGGAACACCGGATTTCCTAGAGCTGCATTCTCAGAAGCAGGTTTTTGAAAATGGATTTAAATTATGTAGAAAAGGCATACTGCATAGACCTAAAGAGCTTAGAATATAACACTTGCTCTGAAGGAAGGGTTCAACAGGGTAAATCATAAAATCCTCTTCTCAGAGGAGGTTTTTATTTTGTCTTTTGGTGGGGGGGAGGCAGAATATACATAACATAAAATTTATCATTTAAATCATTTTAAGTGTAGAGTTCAATGAAATTAAGTACATTCACATTGTTGTGCAATCATCATATCATCCATTTTCAAAACTTTTTCAACATCCCAAGCAGAAACTCTGTACTCATTAAACAGTACGTCCAGAAGAGCTTTGGTTTTAAAGGGAACGTTGTATCACAGCTGGAAGGACCCTAGAGATTTCTAGTTCAACCCCTCATTTGAATGTGGGGAACCAAGGCTCAGAAAGATAGAGTTTTCTAAATCAGCTTGCAAGTTACAAATTCAGACAGGACTAAAATCCACGGGCTCTCCTCAGTTGCTTTCTCTTATACTCAGCAGTCATACCCTCCAACAGTCTGCAAACTGGTGCAGCAGAAACTCCCCAAAATAGTGGCTCGGAATTTCTCCACACTTCAATGCCATGTTGAGTAGACAATTTTGACTAGAACCAGGAGAGAAGGTGCTAGTCTACAAAATCCCTGGAACTCCATTAAGACTCTCACGTCTTGCATTATATTATTTGCATGACATTTTAATGACTTTATTTTTAAAAAGTTTTCTCCATAATAATATTGATAATTACTACCATTGATCGAATATCCACTCAATGCCATGCATTATAATAGGTGTTAAACATTTATGATCTTATTTTATCCTTAGAGGAACCCATCAAATGTATCAAATGGGTATTTTTATTCCCTGTCAGAAGATGGAGAAACTTAGTCTCAAGGAGTCTAAGTCATTTGCCCAAGTTCAGGTTGTTTATAACGGATAGAGCTGGATTCAAAGACAGAACCATTTGACTCCTAAGCCCCGGCACTTTCTCATGTGCCATGATGCCCTCTTCTCTAGAGGAAATGAGCACAATCTTGGATTCCCATATTCCAGCTTAGGCTATGGCCAACCTCACCTGCTAAAATCCTACCCATCCTTCAAAACTTACCTCAACCCCGACCTCTTTCATAACAATAACACAAGCTCACATTCATTAAGTGCTTATATCCAAGGTGCTATTATAAGTGCTTTACATGCATTATCTCATTTAATACTCATAGCATCCTTATGAGATGGGTACTACTGTTATACGCATTTTACAGATGAGGAAACTGAGGCCCAAGAAGAATGAGTAATTTGCCTTTTCAGCTTTCCCCACTAGCATGTGGCCTCTGCCTCCCTCCTCCCTGCCTCCAAGGCCCTCTGTAGCTCTTTATGGCCCTTCTCTGCCTTGTATTAGTTATGCATTAATGGTACTCATCTGTGTCCCTACTCCTTGAGCGCAGAGACATGCTTGTATTAGTTTTGGTGTGTGTTGACCATCTGGCTCCATCCTCTGCCCCTTATTAGACATGCTGGAATTATTTATTTAATTGAATGAGACAGTCGCATGTATTGCTGAGCTGGGTCTAAGTAGTCAAAAATAAAAAGTTTTCCATTGGAAAAGAAATTTGAGTCTTGCTGAAATTCTCAAATATTTTCCATTCATGAATCCTTTCTGGAGTGTTGGCTAAGAACCATGATAATCATCATAACAATACATAGTCTCTGAAATGGAATTTGTGGTAGAACTTTGGGAAGAGAGTATCAAGTCAAGTGCCTTTTTCCTACTGAATCATTTAAAGGGTTGCCAGAATAGGAGTCCTGCACAGTGAAGAATACTATGGGGTTTTTTCCTTCATTTTTTTGTATTGATTTTCCAGACGCTTTAGTGTTAAACCATGCCAGAAGTGTTGCAGAGATGAATCACTATTATCCAAAGGCCACCAGCCTCTTTTCCTTCTGACAGAAGGATAATTCCACGTGGATCAAATAAATACAGATGCATAGTAATTAGTTCTATTCCCAGCGAGCCTATTTCCAACACACTAAAGATGTGAGCGATTATGGACCCTCACCCCAACAGCTTTTATCAATTTAAACTGCTAAACAACGGGATAGTTCATAACCCAGCCTGTTATTAATAATGCATTTATTGTGCGTAACATTATAAATTAGGTGTGTAGACCAGAAAAAGAATACCTTTTAACAAGAATAATATGATCTCCCCCCAGAAGCAGCATATGTGCCTGGCCACTCACCTGATGTACAGTCCCAAGGCAATCAAAAGAATAAAAAATCTCATCCAAGGAAAAGAAGCCTACATTGTCAGCGGGCTCCTCCACAGAGATGATTTAGCTGTGGCGGATATGTTAGACATACCCATCCTGGGCCCAGAGCCTGAACTAGCTCATTTCTATAGTACCAAGTCTGGAAGTAAACGGGTGTTTGAAAGCGCCAATGTGCCAGTCCCTCCTGGAATATATGACGTCTATAGTCACCAGCAGGTATGCAGGGTGGACAGGTGAGGCTCTGTTTAAATATTTCACATTCTCTCGACCTTGTGGGAACTTTAGGTCTTCTGGTGTCAGCCCTACCCAATGAAGAATATTGTGGAATACCTGTTGAGTTGATGGGATCTACTTTAGGCCTTCATGTTTCAAAGTGGCTTCCTAGGGGCCTTACAGAAATTGTTGTAATTCCCAAAGTATTTATTCATTTGGATTAAGGAACTGAAGGCCCTATTCATATATTAATCTGCTATCAATATTTATTGCCTTAACATGCATTAGTTCATCATCATATTAGTTAGCAGGACCCTAAGAAATGTGAGAGTCAATTCTGGCTAAAAGGAGCAGGTTTGGAAAGCTCCAGGGAGTGAGCCCTTTCTGCCGAGTCATGTTGCAAAGGGCACGTGGCAGAGGGCTGCAGATATCTGTGGCTCTGTTAAAAAAAAAAATTCTAGCTCCTCAGGAAGTGGCCATATAGGAAGGAAGGGGGGAAATCCCAGAAAGGGGAAGTAAAATGGCTCTAGGAGGAAAACTATCTGCTTCTGGGTTTTGCCTTGGTCCGAGTCTATGGCTATGCATTCTTCCAGCAGATAGTTAGGGCCCTAACTATTTGGAGAACTGTTATATAATATTAGTCACTACAAAAGTAGCCACTAGAGAACTAGAAATTAGCCACTTTGAGTTAGCTCTGGCAGGTGTTCTCCCATTTAACTGCTATTTTTTTTCACAATAAAGAAAATAAAAGACAAAGGGCTGTTAACATTTCCTAACCTCTGTTTCAATACATCTCTTACCATTACTCTGAGCCAATCACAAGTGGTTCTGGGCACCCACTTCTAGGGAAACTAAAGAACTGTACACAATGAGGATGTTTGTAAGGGACAATATTTAGGGATCACGCTTCTTCTCTCAGTTGCCTGATCCTGATGCTCTGCACCTCATAGCCGCTGAGCCCCAAAATCAAGCTTTTCAACAAATCATACTTTTCAGAGACTAATTTGAAAATTTAGCTTGTTAAATTGCCCCAAAAGTGTTTCAATCTTGCTAGATAGAGTGTTCTTGGGCAATACATGGGCTCATGAAGGAAGTTCCTCTTAAAGATGGCAGTGTCTAGAAAAGGCACAGGCAATCTTAATAGGATTAAAAGAGAGGGGCTCCTCCTAACCTGGCATGTCCCTTGCATTGTCATTAACCGCCACTGGAATTTGAAGGTAACAGAGTGGATTGCTTAACTCTGCTTCCCTGTAGAATACTAGGCTGATAGACTTACTACAAGTGAAATGCATTTTTAAATGATACAATTTCATACATGTATATTAAACAATCTTCAAAGCCTTAAACTGTATGTGCAATATTTATACTGAGTGAGTCTTGCTTTTGTCCCCATTGATGAGAACTCAGGCAGTCTTTGCTATGAAATATTTTAGAACTTTATATGTTAATTATGGTTAAAGATGCAGGAACATTTAATGCAGTAAAGCCTCCCCCTAATACTGATATTCAGAAGTAGGATAAAAACCTCTCCTCATAGACAAATTGGATTTGAAGGGTGTCATTTCACCTATGGCATGTGCAAATTGTATCACAATAAACTAAGTTATAACTGAGGTCCATGCTATCTGTTTGGAAAATGTATGTCTAAGGTCAACAAGAATTGAAGTACTCCACTGAGATTTTTCCACATAGTGCCTATCTGAACATGTCAGCGTTTTGAATTTGCAGATGGTAATGAATCAATAACACTGACTTTTTACCGATGTGCATCATAAACTTAAAGCTGGTGAAAGAAAGCTGTGATTATCTTAATTTAGGTTAATAAATATTCCTGGCTATCAGTTGGATTTTAGCAGTAGACATTTTTCTACTTCTGCCCTACACCAGTATAAAATGTATGGCAATTAAAAAATATATTACATCTTTTGAACAGAGAGATTCAAATAGAAAATGATAAATGTTTGGCAATAGCATAAAGTCATTGGTTTATGATTAAGTAATTTATTTATTTATTTAAAAAATCCAACTTGAGCACAGTGAGCATTTCCTGTTTTGTTCCATAAAGTAACCATGCAAGTTCTCTTTCTGGCATGTGTTCCATATGAAATATTGACAGCTTTGGTTAAATAATCAAAAATGGTGATGCTATTTTAAAGCACTGTTCAATTTTCACTTAAAGATAGCACATAATTCTTTCCAGTGGTGCAGTCTTTACAATACTATTGATCTTTTTCATTACTGTACGGGATTCATCAACAGGCACCCATTTATAGGATTCTCAGAAGCAACAAATAATAGGATTTAGAAGAAACAGATAATAATTCTGTTAGTAGTTGAAACTTCCAAATATACAATACATCCAAACATACAATGAAAAAGGCTGTGCCAGAACAACTTTCCTTACATTGGCAAAAGAATTTTATTGGATATTAACAGTCCAAAGACCATTTCTACTTCTGCAATGTATCACCATAATACAACAAATAGAATCTATCTTCTCAACACAACATTAGAGAAAGAAGGGATGTAACCTTGGAAGGCACATTTAAAAAACCTTCCTAGGCTATGCTCATAGCCATATGGTGTGTAGACCAGAGTACTTGTCATTTAAACACCCAAATTATCCACAGACACTACTTGATAATTAGGGAGCTAAGACAATTTCATTTTCACCCTAATTGAATACCCCATGGTTGCATGGAGCTTCCAGGGATCCCAAGTATGCCTGTTTTGGTATCACTTCTACACTGCTGCATAGTGTAAGAGTCCCAGGAAGATTTGCTGGAAAGACACAACTCAAGAGAACAGACTGTGCCTTTAATCAAAATAATTTTAATCTTCCAGCTCCAGATTTCAACAGAACTATAACCTCGAGTTCTTTCACACTCTTTAGTTTTAAAAAAATCCATTTGGTGAACAAAAACTTATCAAAGGTGAAGAGAATAGTGCTCCAGAGGCCTCCTTAAGCACAGACCATGGCCAAGAACAACATGGGGTAGGCTCAGGAGAGAGAAGGCTTAGTATTGTTTTTTCTGTGAAGTATAGACTGGAAAGTCGGATGAGAAGACCAAACAAAAAAATCATTTTGTGATCTAATGAGTTATTTTTCACCAAGGCTCTACTAGAGCAGTATTACTTATAATTAAGTAATTTTGCTATAGACTTTTGTCTGATTCAAACTTATCCCAAATGGCTTGTTGACTGTCTGGAAAGTTGCTTCTCTTGCTCTTCACTTCCTTCTCCACCTCACCCTTCTCCTCCACCTCTCTGCAGGTTGAGATGGGCAGCACAGTGGAGAAGAAATGGGCTTAGGTATTGGACTCAGAGCAGCCTGGGTGGAGTCTGCTCTGCCACTCAGTGCTGTGTGATCATGGGCAAGTTATTTAAATTAGCTGAGTCTCAGTTATTTATACATAAAGCGGAATTAATAATGATGCCTACCTCATAGGTTTTTATGAGTTTTATGTGAAAAAACTCAGGAATTCCCTGGTGGTCCACTGGTTAGGACTCCATGCTCTCACTGCCAAGAGTCCAGGTTCAATCCCTGATCAGGGAACTAAGATCCCACATCCTACAAGACACGTGGTGTGGCCAAAAAAAAAAAAAAAGAGAGAGAGAGAAGGAAAAGAAAACTCATGTAAAGAGCTTAGCCAAAGGCCTAGATCCTACTGAGAGTTCAATGATGTTAGATATTATCATCATTATTATTACTGTGATATTAGAGCTTAAATTTCTATCCCTGAAACATTCATGTGACTGAGCCCAGTTCTTGAGGGAATAGTTTCAAATAAGATGTAGGATAGGTGTGTATTCCAAGAAAGTTGCTTTCATGAGTGTTTCATCTCCTTTATCAGTCTTGTACCTACAATACACATAATACACTTTGTCAAATGACCAGCCAAATGAATGTATTTCACGTACACTAATGAGGAGAAAATTAAATGCTTTATAGACTAGAACATTTAAAAGCTCAGCAAAGCTCCAAACAGTTAAAGTTTTCAAAACTATAACTTTTTACAATCTTGAAACTATAAAAAAAATTGAAGAATAAGTAAACACATAATTCTCTGAAAAAGGAAGAAAACAGTATCAAGATTCAATTACAGATATTCACAGGTTTTTTCCTTTTGCCTTTAAAAGCCAGCAAATGATAATTTCATAATTTCTCATAAATAAGATTATACTTTTAAACATGTCTTTAGTCCCACTGGTGAGTGGTTGCTTCACACCATATACATATATATATACACACATACACGTATCACGTAAAACTTCTTCTAATCTGTCTTAATAACTAGAAGAAAACCGAATGAACAAACTGTTTGAAATAAAGACACATGAGAAGTACCACAACTAAGTTAACACGATAAGAAGGAATCCAGGAAACTAAATGTTGCTGTGTTTTTGGCCCCACAGATCATAGAACAGGTGAGTCAGCTGGTCATTGATCACCTGGAAATCCAACGCTGGCTCTTTAAAATGGACTATGAGTTTGGAGGAAATGGGACTGCATTTTGTGACATTCCTTCCCACCTAAAGTGCTACAAGTGGGTCCTAAAGGAGAGTCACAGATACAGTGAAGACTGGAGCAAGAAATGGGCACAAGTGAGTGTTCGATGGTGACTTAAACCCGAAGTGTCTGTGAACAGATAGGAGATAAAGCAAAAGGCTCAGCTAGAAGATAAGGCACTTTCTTCTAGACTCAGCTACGTTACCTACCAGCAGTGAGACCTTAGGCAAGTTTTTTACTTTCTTTGGCCTTAGTTCTTATCTACAAAGTGAATGAGGTTGATTAGGTTATTTTAAATGTTCCTTCTTGGAGCCTTAAAAGTCCTCAAATTGATTATGATAATTAGGAAGTAATCTTTTTACCATATTCAAATAACATTACAAATCTAATCATTTGCTGTAAGTGGGTCTTGATCATATGCTTCTAACAAGTGTTGTTATTAAGCTAGTTGTATTTTATTATGAGAGAGAAATTCTATTAGTGAATGCTTGTCACCTGGAAGCTAATGTATAATAGCATTCTGTCAGCAGTCATATGTTTTTGAAGACAATTCAAGGAAATGTATGTAACTGCTGGTGCCTGTGAGATGTTGAGAAAATAATACATTCCAGCAAGAAAATCTCCCGGCAAGAACTGAATAGGTAAAAAGTCTTAGCATATGAGTGACGTGTATAGATTTTTCCACACATATTGATAGAAGGATGAATTGTACAACTTCTTAGTCTGTTTCAAACTTGCTTAATAATTAATTTTATATGGCCTCATATATGAATTATCCCCACCATTCTAAAAGTTGCGTCATTTTGCATCCAGAGACCTCGACTTGCCTGGCTTCTCTTAATCCCAATCTCTGTTTTGGCTGAGCTACTGGTGAAAGCATAACTGATGAGGAAAATTCAGACGCAAATTCCCTTAACTGATTCCTTCCCCACCGATGTCTGTAGTAGTGGGCTCTGCAGTGATTTGCATCTGCTTTGAGCATCCCACTATACGAGTATATGAATCAAGACACAAGTGATAGAAAGGGAGGGGCACACAAGAGAGAACCCCATTATTCTTGTGAAAGTGAAATGATGAATAAATCTAGAGAACAGTCAGAAGAGAGAGTTCCCTTTGATAAATGTTACTTTTCTCCTCATGATCTATTCTGGGCTTTTCTTCCCCCTCCATCAGTAAATGGACTAAATGCAGTACCTGTCATGGCCAGCTTTTTACGTATTATTTAAAGGATACCAAAGTGAATTACTCTTCTAGAAAAAAATAAAACAGGGAAAATGTATTTAATTTTGAGGCCCATAGAGGTTTCTCTTGTGTTCTCCTTGGACTAGATTTTGTTTCATCTTATATAAAAAAAATGTTTAAGCAAAACTGTTGAGATTAAACCATGAAAAGTATGACTTTTTTAATCTAAAAGACTGAAATGTTAGAGTACAAAGTACTTGCTGGTCTCAATATTTCAAACCAATTTTCATAAAATTCTCCTGACACTAGACTATGATAAATTTGAAATGTTTGACTTTAAGTTTTAAAACTATTTAAAATATTAGCATTTGGCTGAATTGCATTTAGAAACCTGAATATATATTATTTAATTTCAAGTATTTTAAACAATACCGTTTTAAATGGTCACCAAATACATTTGGCATTATTGTTAATGTTGTCAAATGTGACACTTTTGAATAATTAATAATCTGTCTAAATCTTTTTTTTTAACTTAACAAGGGAAAAATCATGATTATGAAATCTTTTTACACTCTGAGACCTGTGCTTGGCCAGGGTGTGGTTAGAAGCCAAAAATAAAAATAAAAAATAAAGTAGTTCTGAAGAGCTTTTTTTTTTTTTTTTGTAGGAGACTTTTGACATTCTTTTGCCTTCAAAGTGAAATCACATTCAGAGTAGAAGTGAAACGCAATCTCCACTGAGTGTAACTATTGAAAATTTAGGATTAGAATTATCCTTTGTTCCAGAAGACCATCATAATGGTGCACATTTAGACATCAAAACATGACTTTATGAGCACAGGCATGTTTTAATGTCCTATTACAGTTTGTAGACCTGTTTCTTTTGATAATGAAGATGTTGTGTCATCAAGCCTAGCCTGGCACATACAAAACATACACTGGCAGGTTATTAAAAATTTCAGCTTCTTGATGAAAGACTATCCTGCAGGCTAACAGTCCAGAGAAAGACTCCATTCTGGGAGAATTATTAGAAATGAGAATATGACTGTAAGCACTAAACTATGTTAATACTTACAAATAGCATCATTTGCATAGCAGTTTATGACATGATACCATGATTTTTCTCATTGGTATGTTGTAGGCAACAGATTAAAAACAGTGCTGTTTATGGGAGTTTGAACTGTTTTGAGAGGCTCTTGCATCTTATGCAAATATTGGTTTTAGATGTAGGCATGATTCAGTGTAGACTCAAGGATCTAATATAAAGATCATCTTTTTTTCTACCTATCTAATTGAGAATGAGAGTTATTTGGTTGCAGTTGAGACTTGAAACAAAGTCATGGAATCAACAAATGCTAAAACACTGAAGTCACATTTAAAAATCAGTGTTGACATGTAGGTGATTTTAGCAAAAGCAGAATGTTACATGATGGCCACAATGAAAACAGCACAACTCTCATTTTTTTCATGGTGGCTTGGTACCAACCTTCCTCTCTTCATCCTACCAGCTAACAAAACCTACTTCCGCCAACAGGTTCCAGTAAATTCACTCACTTAAGTACTCAATGCTTGTTAAGGTTCAATGAATCTACACATGTGTGCATGCTCCAAAGTCCCCACTCCCCAGTCGGGGGGATTTCATTTAGTAGGAATAAAGGCTTAAGCAAAGACACAGCTGTAGGGGAAAAACCTTGCTGGATACTCTCACCTAAGACAGTGTAGGGAGACCCAGGTAGACATTTGTTGTGGTACTAGTCCTTCTTGTGCCTTTTTCTTTCTTTCTTTTTTTAAAGGGTAGAATTTCCCTCCCTCGCTCCTAGAAGATTGGCTTGGTGGTAGTGAGGCCTGGTGACACTGCTTTAGAAGAGTAGTTGCCAGAATACTGGCCTAGATGTGAGATTTAGCATTTCGTAGACCCATGAATACACTATAAGGTCTTGACATTTCCCCATATTTCTTAATAATAATAATAATAGAATTGTACCATTGCATATTTGATCCACGGCTGGTTGATGTGGAACCCGCAGATACGGAGGGCAACTGTGCAATGCCATTTAATACATGGGACTTGAGGATTCTTGGATTTTGGTATCCATGGGAGTCCTGGCATTTCAGCACTTTATGTGAATTGACTCATTCAATCTCAGAAAAAAACGGAAGTTTTTACTCATTTACTTCCACACCACTTTGATACGGAAGGTATTGTCACTCTGTTTACAGATGGAGAAATTGATGCTTGGGAAGTGCAGTGACTTGCCCAAGTTCACACAGCTAGTAAATGATCCGCACCTAGTTTGGAACACACGTCCACTCCTCCGGGCCCTGGGCCCTTGCCACACTGAGCTGAATCCATTTAGAAAAGACCCGTTGTTTGAAAGCCTTAGAGTAGTGTTCTCCCTCAGGTCCCTGCCGTTGTGGCCTGCTGCCCTTGTGGCAGATTGTCTGCTTTCTACAGAGACTTGTGGGAAACACAAACGTCCCACAGCTATTGCTCTCAAATTTCTTCCCTTTCCTGTCTGACAGGAGAGCTGCTGTCCTGTTGCCAGCAGGCTGAGATGTAAGAGGGCCATCGGTACACACACCTCATAGTTTCAGAGAAGAGGCCCTGTTGGGGGGTCTGTAGGATTCGGCTTTGCAACCTAACTGCCTCACGTACCTACTTATGTGCATGGGTGAGGAGAGTGAGTTTTAGATATCACCCTTTGATCGTTCATGGGGGTGACAAATTTTCAGTGCCTTTCTCAACTTAGTACACTAACAAGATCATTTTAGTGAACCTGTAAATTCTCATAGAGCTTAGAGTAAGTAGCCCATCTTCACAATCAGACATAGCATTAAAAATATAGTGAGTTTTTAAAACCCTGTTTTTTGGATAAGCAACCACATATTTTGTTTGTTTGTTTTTAGTCTCCTGTTCCAGGTTGACATGTAAACTTCCTTTGAAGCAAAATGAGGTTTGGAATAGGCTAGTATGAATAACTGAACATTCAGGATAAGTAGGAGGTGGCCTGGCTTCGTGGGTTCCACAGCCTAGGCACACGGAGGTTACTCGGGGGGAACCATGGGCAAATCACTTCAGCTCTCCAGGTCTCTATCGCTTCAACTGTAAAGAGAAATAATATTAGTACCTGTCTCCTGGGGAGGTAGTGAGAATTAATTGAGATAACCTTTGTGGATTGGCTACCAATGTACTTAGCACATAAGACTTCAAGAAATGCTACTTGTTATTAATATTACCATAGAATTGCATTACAATTAAATTGTAGGTAATATTGAACAAGTACATACAATTTAATCTTTTTATGGTGATTCAGAAGGTCCTGTAGCGTCTTGTAGGCTTCCAGAACATTGTTCTATGCATCAATTATCATTACGCAGGATTGTGGCTGTTGCGGATACAGAATGTTGACCAAGTTGTGCCTACCCAATGATTTACCCAGATAATGCCTTTAAAAGAATAAACCTTGACAGCAGCCTGCTTTCTTATAATTTGAAAACAGAAAATAATTCCAGTTATTTAAACTTCCTACATGTCGTATAAAGAGGCATTGACCTGATAAAGTAGAGATTTTTCTGACCACAAGATTGAGACCCGGTTGCTTCATTTTCTGGTTCCAGTTGGTGTCTTTTCTAATTAGTGTAGCAGCACGTCACCGCAATCATTGGAAAGTCTTAGTCATTTACATATTTTTCCTTATCTCTGAAAATGACTTAGAATGTTTTCTTCCAGTTCAATGGCTGTTTTCATGAAGCTGCCAGGGTTGGGTGTGAGGTGCTTCTCTGTGCCTGAGGAAGATGACAGGAGAAGGAAAATTGCCTCCCCAAGTTAAATGAAAGCTGGGTCCCCCTTCTGAGGACCTATAATAATCAGCTATACAAGCTGTTGGTTTGTGTGTCCTATTGATTTAATATGCTTCTAATCAGTACATAAAGCTATGGGCCTGCAGTGTTAATTTTTCATATGCTTACAAAGTACCCTTTGATTTTCTGTCACACGTTAATTACAGCGTTTTGCCATTAAATAGGAAGCTTTGTGTAAACTAATTACTAGGTAATCATTGTCTACTGCAAGCATGCTGTTTGTACCTTTTATTTTATTCTAAAAATGCACCGATCTCACAGTCTGGAAACGCTCTACCTTCCAGCCATTAGCTCTCACTAATTCATAGCATTATTGTGGTGAGAGTATAGGAGTTGTAATTGTTGTGGTATCAGAGCTGTTAATTACCGGAGTAAACAGTTGAAATGGTGCCAAGGTCTATTGTACAAGGCAGAGAAAAGGAGGTTTAAATGTTACTCCCACCATCTGGGGACTAGGGGAGAGGCAAATGCTTGAGAACAGCAGTGAGGCGCTATCGCCTCAGCTCCAGGGTTGGCGGCCATATGGATCCAGAATATTTTGAATCAATTGAATTTAACTACCAGTTTTCGTGATAACAGCGTGGAAGGAAGGAATAAAGCAAAAGATGAGAGGAACAAGAATTGGTTATGTTTTCACATACAGGAAGTCCCCATTGGAGTTCTTTTGGAAATATCTGCTTCAAGCCACAGAGCAGGCACGGATATTTGGAACAGATTCAGAGTGGGTTTTACTCTCCTCTGCCGGCCACTGCGCCATTTGCTTCTGGTCGTCTGTCCTCCAAGCCCCTCGGTGAGAGAGGGATGCCCTTGAGAAGACCCAGACTTTCGTGTAATTGTGCCAGAGCAAACAAAAAATCCTCACTTTTGGAATTCACTGATTTATTACCCTGGTATTTTAATAAGCATGGTCTGTAGAAAAAACAATACTAAATATATAATGCTATCACATCCGCCTCAATACCTCTGTACACGTGGAAATATCAAAGAAGGTACAGACTCCGATTAAGAAAGGCAGATGCTTGCCCATTTATTTTGTATAAAATTAAAATATAAATCCTCCCGATAGTCTCCCATTTCAGTCGACAAATTCACCCCGCTCCCCACTACTTGAATGAAAAATCAAGTCCAAAGGGCACATGTGTTTTCTTTTGTTTTTAATTTTCAACTAAAGAGCTTTTTCAGCATATGCAGTTTTCTCAACCAGCGATATTTCTCTAACTGGAAAAAAAGAAACCTATTGTCAATAATAATAATTATGGCCACTACCATTTACGGTTGATTTTTAAACTGCGTGGTTTCTGCTTTAAAATATTGTGTAATCTCTAAAACAGTCATATGTTTTTACTTGATGTCACTCATATTTAATATAATTGCCTTTAAACCCATTGTCCAACATTAAAAATATCTTTAAAAAAATCTACCACTTGCTGCTGTAACTACTTTTTATTCCCAAAACATGAACATATTCTTCTTTTTTTAAACCACCCTGGATTATTTATTTTTAATTGTTCCTTTAGCAGATGTTGAAGTAATTCAGAGTACAGTGTAAACAACTCCTTTAAAGAGAGCGATCACAGACGACCACATACACCATGAACCAAGGGCAGTGCCTGTCGGGCTTTTATGGTGGCCACTCTGGCCCACGGGAAAAATTTTTCCTGCTTTTGTGTATGTGCAAAGTTCAAGTAAGAATTTCAAGAAATGCTTAATCTTTATCTATTGAAACCCCCAGCATGCAGCGCGACAGGGTGAGCCTAGAAAGAAAATCATGGCCCCCTGTGGAGAGGGGGAAAAAGAAACAGCAGTTGAAGAGCTGGAAAGCTGAAAGGGAATGAACCTCTCTAGCGTTTCTGGTCGGGGCGAAGCAGTTGTGCTGAGCTTTGGAATGGAGGCGCAACATATGTGCCTCAGTTGGACAAAACGCTTCTCGAGTCAAATCAACTGCTAGGCCTGCATGTTGGTGCAAGGTGGAGGCCTGGATAATGAGGGACAGACTTCTCGAGAAGCAGCGAGTGGATAATGCTACATAAGTATGGAATTATATACCGCATTTTCACCATTCTGTTTAATGAGAGCCGCCACCGCAGTGAATCACTTGCCACACAGCCAAGATGGGCCGTTAGCTATCAAGGGAAAATTGTCTTTGCCGCTTTCAGCAGATGGAGCAAATATTTTACACAGCAATTTTACATACCAAAAGCATTTGTGTGCCTTGGTAATGTTGGCTGTTTTACATTATGTTACCTTCTACAGCAGCATAATTTTCCATCTCATCGAAGGCAAAGTTGGCATTTTTGATTTTTAAACTCTCAATTAACAATTAAACATGGAGTATTAAGGTAGTCCTTAAACTTTAAGTAGGTGTGGGAAGTAGTTTATGACTTGCTGAAGACATTTTCATTTTTTCTTCATCCTCTCAGCCTATTTTTGCACTCTAAAGAGGGACGATTGCTAATGATTTTAATGGAAAGGAATGAGTGAAAACCTCACTACTGACTGCAGAATGAGAGTAACCAATGCATAGAGTGATCAGAGCATTTGCTGGCTTAAGCATCCAGCATGGATTGTGGATACACGGTTTGGCCCACCCCTTTGTATCAGTTTAAAATGTTTAATATTCAATAACAGAAAATCCAACTCCAAATGACTTTAAAAATAAAGAGAATTTTTAAAAATAAAAATAAAAAATAAAGAGAATTTATTATCTCAGCTAAGTGAAAATCCAGAGATTGGCTCTGGCATCAGACAAGGCTTAATCCAGTGGCTCAGTATCACTAAGGACCCAGTTACTTTCCACCACTCCTCCGTACTGTGCATAATGTCTGCTCCATCCTAAGGCTGGCTGTCCCCAGGGTCGCTAGATGGCTGCCAGTGGCTCCTGGAGCTTGTCCTTAGTCAAGTAGCTCCTAGAGCTTGTCCCCAGTCAAGGTAATAGGAAGAGAGAACATCTCACCAGGCAGCATTCTCAGAAGAGCATAAAAGCTTCTTTCTCAGAAGGCCCCAGCAAGTGTTTCCTAACACTTGATTGGCCTAATTGGGTCATGTGCCCCTCCTGAACCAATCACTGTGGCCAGGGTATGGCTTTGCTAACCAGGGGCCCATCCCTGGAGCTGAGCGTGGAGTCACTCTCAATTCTTGCATAGCTAAGAATGGGGTAGGGACAGTTCCTGAAAGGAAGTTGGGGATATCATTACCTGGAACGAGGGGACAAAGATGCTAGGCAGCCAACAACAGATGTCCATTCTACCATTTGTCATAAATTTGACAGCACAGACTTAGCATCACATGTGGATGATCTAAATCTGACCCAGCTGGACCATCAATGCCCACTGATGGCAGTTACAGACCCAGATCTCATCACACTATGGCATACTGGTAGCAACTAGATTTGAATCCCAGTTTGCTACTTCATGGGTGTGTGACATGAAATGGAGATGATAATGACTACTTCAGAGACTGGCTTTGAGATAATAAATATAAAATCCCTGGCACAGACCTACCACATGGTAAGCTTTCAATAAGAGAGAGCTATTGTTTTACCTACAAAATAACTATAGTGGTAAAAAGTGTCCTGTGCAAGCGAAGTAACCTTCCTAAATTCACACTCAAATAAGGAACCCCTCCCTTCTCTCCATCTCTGTGCCGCTAGCCTTTCAAATCCTGAGCACCTTTCATGGAACCCACACTTTCCCTTTGAAAGAGGCAGCAGGGGTGGTGGAAACCACTCACCCCAGAGCCAGAGGCAGCCAGAGAGCTCCTGTGGTCTCGCTGTATGAGTGTAGAAGCGCCATCCCCTCTTCTGTTACACGAGGCATTTGTCTTAGATGTTCCAGATGGCCTCTTTCAACACTGACATTCTTGCTTAGTTTTTCAAGTGATTGTCTTGCCCTTTTGGCCCTATTCCTCCATTTAGGGATATCAGAAGGCTCTATAAAGCAGAATCATCCAGGTAGGTCCCTTGGTTTCTCTTTTGAACAACACCAATGTCTGACGTGAGAGATGGGAGGTGATTAGCCGAGAAGTTATTTTACTTAATTCACCACTGCCAATCCAGCAAAGAAGCTTCTGAAATAAAAGGAGTATTGGTGAGATTGACATTTAGAGCATTCTAATTTGTCTTCTTTCTTCCTCCTTGCTCATCCTCCCCAACACACACACACACACACACACACACACTCATACTCACACACACACACACACACACACACACACACTTAGAATTTACTTGGGAAAGTTAACTCTCTGGAGCTTGAAGTAGCTTTAGTCATTGAGGGCAATATTAAATTGATATGCTAGCAGCTTCTCCTGAGATATCCTGAATTTCTTTCAGTCAAATACCTCTTCCTTCAAATTTATACTTTCTTGATAGAAAAAAGAGAGAGAGCTGAGAGGCAAGGTCCATGCTTGATAGACAAGCATCTCTAGGATGCATTGGTCAGGCTGATGGAGGCCCTGCAGTTATCTTGGAACACTCCAAGGTCATGACTATCACTGATGCACTCTGAGGGGTAAATATGGATACAGGGTGACAAGGCTATGCAGTGGCACAGATGCGGTTCAGGTTCCTCCTGGATGGGAATTGCTCCAGAGCTATTAGCTCCACAAAGGCCAGCAGCTAATGTGCATTGCCAGAGCCAGTGCAATCATAATGGAATGAAGATCTGGAATTTATTTTTTTCAAGAAGTGAAGGGTATTTTTCTAACATCTGTTTATCACCCATGAGGTCTAAGCTTTCCTTTCCACACCTCCAGAGTTGTTAGCTCTAAACGATCTGCTCCATGTGAATGATAAACTCTCTGAAACACTAACCAGTAGTCTATCACCTTGATGTGCCTCATTGAACTACTCATTTCATAAGTATGTAAGATAGAGAATGTGTGCCCCAGTTGCTGGCTTGTAACAGATATTCTACACACACACACACACACACACACACACACACACACTTTGCAAGGGTGAAAAGCAGTGGGGAAGAAGGCAAACTAGCAATGGTTTCCCCAACTCTGTTGTTTTCTGTCTTCAGTCACGTGTTGAAAATCACCCAATAACAGAATCTGACAACTCAGCCAGTGACCTTACACAAGCCTCCTCACTCCAGGGGCCTCTACTTCCCATTTGTAGAGCAGGGGAAATAATCCTGTGCTGGCCCACCTCAGAGTGTTGGTGTCAGGACCAAAGGAGATAATGAATGTGAGCCTGCTGTGACAAGAGAAAGTATTTTATGAATACTGTTCTGATGACTCACATGAATTTGGGGGTTTGTGTGTCACAGTTTTGTACATCTGTGTCTGTGTGCATCAGTGTGTATTTAAGTTTACTCTGAAAGGAATAAGCCCAAATAGCTACAGATCTTCCCTTATCAGCATCTGCCCTTCAAGTTGTGGTAATTGTGTTTGAACTATGCAAAATGATAAACACTAGAGAACAGAAACTCCCCACAAGCTGAGAACTTGCATCTGATGTCTCTTCATTGGAACTAAGGCCATTCTTAGTATAATCCTTCTATTTCCTATCAGATGCTTTCAAAATAAAGAAATAAATTGAACAGTTAATACCTCCCACCCCATTATTCCTCTGCATATCTTTTTCTTAGAGAGTTCCTCGTGGCCCCAAGCTGCCTCTGTGTGCCCCAGCATCCCCTATCGAATGTCACCCTGCCAGTGCCTTCGGCCCTGTACTTCTCATGATGGGACACAATTTCCACAGCAGAATTTCCTCTAGGAAATTTACCCCCTTGCTATGGCTTTGTACACAGCGCAAACGCTGTAGATCAAGGCAGAATGGCTGGCTTTGTAAGCAGAGGCAGTGAGGGCAGCCTGACACAGTGTCCAGATGCCTCTTGCAAGCTACAGCCTCACAAGTTAATTATTGGCCCTCACATAGCATGTTGCATCGGAGGTGACACTTCATAAATGTCACCTCATTTGTCTTTCCAGTACCCCTCAGAGGCCGGGAATCTCATAAAATCCACCCAGGAAGAACTGGTGCTTCTTAAGTAGTCATCCCCCCAGGTGGTCCCTGGGCAGCAAGGAGGGAACCTGTTGCGAGGTTTCACATTTTCCCTTTTTCTGTAACTTCAGCTCTTCGGGGCTGGGTCCCTGTGTTTATCACCGCCACGACTCAGTCCACAAATATTGAGTGTTCCCTGTACCGAGCGCTGGGGAGCCTGACCTCAAAGCCACTGACCACGCCATTAAGGAGCCCCCGGGGAGCTGGAGAGCATGGGGAAAGGATACCCCACAGGGATGGCAGAGGAGGCTTCCTGGGGGAGGTATGACTGGAACTAACTCAGAGAGGGTGAGGAGCAGTCAGCTAGGTGAGGAAGGGGAGGAAGGAAGGCGGAGGAAAGACATTGAGCCAGGGCAGTTTGGGGTGAGACTGAAAGCCAGAAAGGAGAGAAGTGAGGCTACATTAGGAATCAGAGGCCAGGTCACAGAGGGCCTTTGTGTGTCGTACTGAGGAGTTTTGCCTTAATCCTTAAACAGATAGAGATCTAGTTTCAAGACTTAGGTGGCAAAGCTTTCACATACTCCTTCATTATCTCACCTCCATCTCTAGTCTCCCCACACCCCAACACATAAACACTCTTTTTCCTTAGTTCAGTTAGGCCTGACATTCTGTAATTTTTTTCCTCAATTTTTTTTATTGTGGTAAAATACCCATAACATAAAATTTACCATCTTAACCATTTTTAAGTCTACAGTTCAAAGGTATTAAATACACTCATAATGTTGTGCAACCATCACCACCATCCATCTCCATAACTCTTTTCATCTTATAAAACTGAAACTCTGTACCCATTAAACACTAACTCCCCATTCCCCCTCCCCCTGACAACTACCATTCCACTGTCTATCTCAGTGATTCTGACTCCTCTAAGTACCTGTCATTTTTTGCATGAATGAATGAATAAATGAATTACTTCTCTTGAACTGACTTGATGTGATAGCAGATAGCAGATCACTGGATAGATGGTTCAACACCTTTCAGACACAGGGCAGAAAGGGCCCTTTAATCAGGGCAGAACAGAAAGGAAGTCTCCACTGTCCTGGTAGAGGGCCTGCCCTGCATGGGTTCCTTCCTTGACATTTAGTTTCCCAAGCAGGGTGGGAACCTACAGACGTGCTCCATCGTCCCAGCTTTGGGGCACTGCATGAATCACAGACAATTGGTCTTTTTCGATAGAGTAGGATGGTTTTAACTGAAACAAGTGTAAAACAAAAAGAAAGATGGGTGTGGAGGACAGTGCTCAAAGAAGGAACCAAGAGGGGGGTCCAGGTTGTTGGAACTGCGTGTTTTGTGTGCTTGTTTATGGTTTAGATGCAGGGCTTCGGGGAGATGGAAGTAATGTACAGTAAAGAGCAGAGAAGATGTAAACTGTGCAGCATACGAAGTGCTCAGGCTTTGACAGCAACTTCCCTGCCTCTAACTCCCAAGGCAGAGGCTCCTTGTGTAAGCTGGCTTCCCCTGCCCTTCTTCACGACCCCCAACTGTGCAGAGAGCCATCCTGAACAAGGGTGGGCGGGCCGGCACTCTCCCTTCCTCATGGCATTTTTGTTTTGTACGTCAAGCACTTACTAAGCTAACTAATGAGACTCTCCCACCAGGATTTTCTGGATATTTCAGAAATTATTCAGGTTACTGGGACCTGCCTAGAGTGTACTCTCAGATATTTATTTGTCTTCTACTGTAGATTTTCAGAGGGCACGGGACCCAGAATGAATCAGATGTTCCAAGGAGCTGGGGGAGGGGGGAGGACAATCACTTTTTAAAGGCAGGGAAATTGAAAATAAATGGCCGTACAGGGCTTCCCTGATGGCGCAGTGGTTGAGAATCTGCCTGCCAATGCAGGGGACACGGGTTCGAGCCCTGGTCTGGGAAGATCCCACATGCCACGGAGCAACTGGGCCCGTGAGCCACAACTACTGAGCCTGCGCGTCTGGAGCCTGTGCTCCGCAACAAGAGAGGCCGCGATAGTGAGAGGCCCGCGCACTGCGATGAAGAGTGGCCCCCGCTTGCCACAACTAGAGAAAGCCCTCGCACAGAAACGAAGACCTAACACAGCCATAAATAAATAAATTAAAAAACAAAAACAAAAAACTGTACATACCTTAATTAAAAAAAAAAAAAGGCTGTACAGATGATTTCTAAGATTCCTTCCTGCCCCATTCGCCAAAGCTGATTCTTTTCTGATTCTTCCAAATACTGATGTTCACTCACAGATTAGAAAGTTCCCCAGCAACGCAAAGCAAGCCTGAGTTTTTCTTGTCAATGTCCCATATTTTGAATATGAATCCTGCCCATCAAATGTTTTGTGTCTAGTGCCCTGCTCTTCTTCTGAGAGAAAAAATATCTGAAGAGGTGGCTTCTATCTAAAAAATTTTAGATAGTCTAAGACTTTCCAAAAAAAAGACAAAAACAAAATGTCCCGACAAACCGAGTCTTTTCATGTCAAAAAGCCAGGTTTCTTATTCATCAGAGGGTTTCCTACTGTTTTCATTTTGACAGGATGCTCTGTAGTTTGGGGTTGTTGTACAATGACGTGGGGCCAGCCTCACATCTAGGCAGATGAGGCTATGACCTAGTGGGGTACATCAGGTGACTGAGGCCAGCCCCCCTCCCCACCTCCCTCTTCCAACCTGCCCCCTCCTAAAATCCCACCTCTACAGGGTCAGCCGCAGTTTAAGGCTTTGATACCAGAGTTACATGGAGGCCCCCCAACCACGGGGAATGGGCACGGCTTAAAGAGATGAAGGTGCCCAAGAAAGACCCTGCCAACTCCATGATCTCTCCCAAGATCAGCTCTGTTAGGGTCATAAGATAAAAAACATTCCCATCTGGGTTGCCAAGGGGGAGGGTGGGTAGGGAAGGGAAGGAATGGGAATTTAGGAGGAGCAGAGGCAAACTATTATATGTAGGATGAATAAACAACAAGGTCCTACTGTAGAGCACAGGGAACTATATTCAATATCCTGTGACAAACCATAATGGAAAAGAATATAAATACATGTATAACTGAGTCACTTTGCTCTACAGAAGAAATTAACACATTGTAAATCAACTATACATCAATAAAATCTTTTTTAATGAAAAAAAAAATTCCAGTCTGAAGGGCCTTAGGGAGAAGGTAGTGAACCCCACCTTTTACACAATGGGAGACTGAGGCCCAGAGTAGGGAGGCACGGTGCCCGAGGACGTGCCATTGGTCAGGCTGCTGTGGGTCTGAAACTGGGGTTACCTGTTGCCCAGACAGAAGGCTGCCTTTTGGAGACAACAGGCACGATTACCAGCAATATTTAGGGGCCAAGTCACTTTGAAATATAAACATTGAAATGGCTGGAAAAATAGAGAATATTTTCAAAATGGCTTTCTGACTCTGGGTAAACAGTAACCACATTTTTTTTGCCTGTTGGAGGCCTGGTTTTTAATCACTCCACAAGCAGTTTTCATTTCTGTAGTAAAATTGCTTGTGGTTCTATTTAATTTGTTTCTGCAGGAGCCAGCTTTGGTGAAGATCTCCGAGGAGCTGGCGGGCGTTTTAGCACAGCACGCACAGCCAGTCAATGAGAAACGGTTCCCGACATGGAGGAAATTCCTCCAAACATTTCTCAGTCAAGGTAAATAAGACTGTAAAGCTTCTACTGAGGATTAGTCTGCACAACCTTGAATTCTAGTTTTGGGTCAACCTGGGGCCAATTTGAATACCTTGCAACTCTTGTGTTGGTTTAGAAAAGTGCTCCTACAAGCAGATCTTCTTTCTCTTTTAAACTTTGCCTAAATATTTATCTTGCGCTCAGCCTCTTAAGTAAGCAGGAACTGAGCATACCAAGTGTGCCATGCATAGCTCAAGATTCTGACCATATTTTTGCACCACAGACTTCTCCTGAGAAGTAGGCTTTGGAATCAGATGACCTGGGCTTGGATCTCATCCTTGACCTGACGTAGGTTCTTAAACCCTCAGAGGCCCAGTTTCCTCACCTACTTCACAGGGTTGTTGGGAGGATTCAATGAAATACAGATATGAAAGTTTCTACCATGGAGCCTGACTCAAAATAAGTCTTTAAGAAATGTTAGTTTCTCCTTCCATTTTCTAGGAGAGCAGAAGTGGTCTCACTTCCAGTTCTGCAGGTAGACTTTGTAAATAAGATCCTCTACAGTCCTGGAGCAAAGTCAGCCTCTGTTTCTTTCATCATCCTCCTCTTGACTTCTCCTCAATTTTCCAATGACATTAGGAGGTCAGTGGATGAGGGAATGAATGGAGCAAATGCTGCTTATCCCCAGTTGTAGAGGTCCTGTGGGAGTGCTACACAGAGGCACGGCCACACATTGACCCTCACTCTCTAGAAGGTTACAGTGTAAGGCAGATATTCCTATATGCTTACCCACGTGAATTATAAGGGAAAGCTAGGATACAGACCACAGAAGATATCTTTCCACTCTTCACCACTGTCAAACGATGATAATATATTAACATGAATATATAATAGTATTATAATAATATTATATCAGATGCTAACAACAGCAGCAGCAACAAGCCAGTGGTGAGAATAGCACAGTGAAGATAACATAACAACCAGAGTCTGTGCTTACTATGTGCTAGACTCTATTCTAAGTACACCTATATTAATTTCTTTGATCCTCCCAACAGGCCTATGAGGTGGGTACCATTATCACCCTTGCTTTAATAGAGGAGGAAACTGAGGTACAAAAGATTAAGTAACTCACCCCGAATCCCTCTGTTATTACATAGCAGAGCCAATAAAAGGCTACCCCTGTGCTGCTCCAGGAGTCTTGGCCAGAGCCAATGGGTATATTTACCAAGGAATACCTCTTAGCTCAGGGTATGAGATCGCATGGGAAAGGACAGATCTGTTGGGCGTTGGAATATACTGCAAGGCAGAGTGGGGTGGAAGGGCATAGTAAACACTCTGTTAATGAATTATTTAAGCAAGGCGTCGGATGGCCCACCATCTAACAGGAATGCTGAAAAAGGATTCTTCACTGGTGCAGGGAGAAGCGGGGGGGCAGTTATACTTCATGGTCTCTAGTGTCCTCTCAAATCTAAATTTCTGTGATTCTACAAATCTCCACATGCACCCACTGCCAGAAAAGTAAAGCTGAAAGAGTCAACCCCTTGTGTAAATGGAAGAAAATAAGGTACATATAATAAAAAATGGCTAAGGATAAAGGATTTTTTTAAGTTAGGAGGGGAAGACCATGAAGATCTCAGGTCCATACAGGACAGGATGTTAGGAAGTTTCCAGATCTTCTAAGGTCAGTCTGCAAACCTTCCTCTAATCTATTATTTTCATGTGAGCTTTGTAGATTAGAAAGGGTTTTCCCAGCCACTGTCTCACCTGAGCTGTATAACCACAAGCTTAGGCTTTGCCTCAACCTCCTTCATCTCTATCCTTTCTTCCTCTCTCTCAGCCATGTTGTAATCACAGTGTTTATTTACGGGAGGCAGAACAAGCTTTATTGAGCCAATTTTACAGACAAAGAAAGAGGCTTAAAGCTAGGAAATGACTACAAAATCACACAACAAATTTGTGGTGAATGGGAACACAGTTAGATCCTACAATTTTAGCATGTCTCAAAAATCCAGTTCTGGTAAGTCATGTGTTTTCAAACCTCTGCCAGGCTCTGAGCCCAGTGCATACAGCAGGCCCTGCATAAAATGCTCACTGACTGAAAGAGGCCTTCCCCCAGGTTTCCTGACCCTTAGGCCACCATCTCCTGCCATCTTCCCCTATTGCCTGTTTCATTTCATTTCTACTCTCTGAAGTGTGCTTATGGTCACAAAGTGTGCTATAGATTTGATTTCTACATTGTCATAGGATTATATCAAAGGCAATACATTTTTAAAAGAGGAATTAATTGCTTCGAAAGGAAAAAAATTAACAGTGAAAAAACCGTGGTTCTATTGCTGAGAAGACAATACAAATAAGCTACTTTGAAGTAAAATAATCTTGTAACTATAAAGGACAATGTGTTTTCACTGAAGCACCATCTTTCAAAATGTAGGTGATAGCTAAAGCCACAACGTTTTCTGAATCAGAGAGACTCAGTAGGTTTTTTTGCTTTTTCTTGTGCATTGTGTCATTGTTGTTTTGTTACCTTTACCTTGCTAAATCCCCGGCAACCGGTATTTGGGTACAGCACCCACTAGGAAACCTCATTTAAAGAAAAGCACATCTCAAACCAACCGAAAAGATAAATCAGTTTTCCTTCTGAAACTCAGTTTTCTTTAGGACCAGCTCCAACCACATTTATAGACATTTAAAGAAAGTGCCTTTTGTATAAAGTAACAGATGGCTGCACTTGAGAATTGTTAAAATTTCAGGATTTAACCATATATGCTGTTCAAAGCTTGTGGGCAGAGGTCACCTCCCAGCAAATTCCTGAAATACAGGGCAAGTTTATCTTAATATTGTCAGGCTTCAGAGGCTGCCTTGTCTAGGAACACTTAGTTGTTTTTACTTTTACATTATGTTATCTAATTCTTCACAAATAATATTTAAATTTTTTTCTATAAAAGGGATATATACAGTAGGATTTACAAGTTAGGCCTAAAAATAGAAAATAGGGCCATGTGAATTTTGTGGACACCAATGAGCTGGGCCACAAATTTATCCAGGGCTAATTTGTTGCTATGAACATCAAATTTGCCTCTATGATTTTTGTTATTCAGAGCAAAAGGTAAAATAAGATAAATTATGAAGCTCCCATTATCAGCACAGAGCAAGCTTATCTGTTCTTCAAGAATGGCAGCATCTCCTGGCTCTATATTTTAAAACAACCAGCTATATATAGTAGTCCTTTGGCTGACATAATAGTCAGTGTTCTCTTATGCCTGATAAAAGCCCTAACCTGTCAAAATTTCAAAAAGCAGTGAAGTTGAACAGAAAGCGCAGTGGTCATCAAGGTACAAACTATGGACTGTGTACGGTTAATTCCCCCTGAGGGATTTGCTATAATCCTCAGGTTCATTGTTTATGTACTGAATGGGCATAGGCCTGATGATCTTTACAGTGTCTTCCTAGTTACAATCAAAACTACCATTCACTGAGTCCTACTACACCCCAAGCATTGGGCTAAATACTATAGACACAGTATCACAAAGATTCACAACAGTCTGGTGAGGTAGGTCTTATTATGCCCATTTTAAAAATGAGGGAAAGGAAGTTCAGAGAATTGAAACTACTTGCTCAAAGTCTCACAAGACATGGCAGATGCAGGCTCTGAGCCTGAGTCCCTCTGCCAAAGCCTGGGCTCTTTCCCCTCGCTCTAATGGGCACTGTCCATGTGAGCTCGTCCTTTCACCCACCCCATGCTTTTCCCCCCAGGAGGCGTGATCGAAGCATACCCACCTTCAGAGAGCGTCACCAACCTGACAGTGGACATGCTGATAGAACCCAATGGAGAAATCAGAATGCTGTCAACAGGGGACCAGTTTCATGCCGAAGGTCCCTTCATCTCCTCTGGGACCACCATGCCTCAGACCTCATTGGATCCCCAAGTTCTCAGTTCTTTGTGCCTTCAAATTGGAAATGCTTGTAAAATGAAAAATGTGATTGGTTACTTTTCCACCAACCTGGTGACTTTTATTGATCCAAGGACCATGGAGCAGCAGGTAAGTCGACTTGATGCCGTATGAAATACTGAAATATGTAAAGACTCCACAACGTCCATGCCTATGCAACAGGGACTGTGAGGGAGCTTCTAAGATTCACTGCTCTTCTGATGAGCTGACTGTAAATTCAGCATTTACATGGTCCATGCCAATTTGGGTGAGGCCATGCTTTATATCTGTAAATACAGGACCAGTGTTACCAAGCAAAGGGCTTGCTGCCCGATGGGTGCAGTAGCCAATACAGTACTATGGCACCAGCTTTTGAGAAAAGAAAAGGCTTTATTGCGAGGTCAGCTGGCAAGGAGACAGGAGGCAAGGCTCAAAGCTGTGGCTCCCTGATCTGGGGTTTGGTCAAGCTTTTATGAGTTAGGGGAAGACGGTTGGTATGCAGGGCAGGTTTTCACTGAAGGGCGCTGGAATTTGGCCATTTATGGTGAGGTGTGATAAAGGGGGCTTTAGCACCGGCTCTTCGGGGACAGCGGACCCCTCGCTTCTGAAAGGGCTCTGGCATTCAGGTTCCGGTCATGTCCAGGTCCTTTGGTTTCACGGGAAGAGAGATTTTGTTTTCGGGTGTTGTCTGAGGTCAAAATTTTCTCCTCGGTGCATACTTTGGCTGTATGACTTGTGGTTTTGTTCTGTTGTCTGTGAAAAACAACTCGGTTTCTTGTCAGAAACAGTATAGGGCTAGTTTCGGGCTGGTTCTGCCGATACACCAGGGTCTTCTCATTCGGTACAGTTGGAGTTTAAATGACTGCAACTCATTCCGATGGGGCTTCAGTTTGCCCATTAATGCTCTGCCTGTATCTTATTGTGAGACTGCTTTATGCCATCCAGGGAGTGAACCTTTCTAGAATCTGTTCTTAAATAGAAAGTTAATCATGAGAAAGGAGGTAAGAGTTCTGTTTCTGTTCCTTTTCTTGTCAGTAGTTCACCAGCAACTTAGGTGGTCAATTTTTTCTTCTTAAAAAAAATGTATTGGGAAATATTTCATAAATACAAAAAGGTCTAAATACTAATGTAATGAACCAAGACCACCTCCAGTCCTGTGTACTCCTTGCCAATCCCCCTTGCATGGCCCTTTCTCCTCCCAGAGGCATCCACCATCTTGCAATTGGAACTTTTATTCCTTTTCATATCTTTATGCTTTTACTGCATGTGAATGTGTTACTCAACCAGGTTCATTTGCCTGACATGCAGCAAGCCAAAACACTGAAATGCTGACGTTTGCAGCAAAGAAAGGGTTTATTCACAAGGCAGCCAAGCAAGGAGAAAGGAGAACAAGTCTCAAATCTGCCTCAAGGGGCATGAGAGATTTATGGGATAAAGGAGCAAGGTGGTCGTAGGCTTGGGGAGCGACGGGACAGGTGATTGGAAATAAGAGAAAGGTGAGGGAATTGTCATTCTGCACAGGAGTTACTACTAAGCTACGGTCTTCTTCATGGGAGGCGTGTTAAAAAATTGAGGCACTTGGCATGATCTGAGGGTGGAGTTTTCGCCCTTCTGATGTCAAAATGTCACTGAGCTGACACTCGCACATGCCCAGTTGGAGGGTCAGTGGTCCTATCCAGTCTTAACCAGCTCAGCTTGAACTAGACACAGCTGACTCCAAGTTTCTGGGAAACATCTCAGGCAAACATCTTATCATTGAGGCTAAGTGCAGCTTGGAGGACATGCACTTTTTTTATAGCAACAATTAAAATGACTTTGATCGGTGAAGGCAGATTACAGGTGTAATGGATTTATATATTTAATATGTGGTTTAATTGTGTTTCTTTTAAAACTTTTTATAGATCATAACATCCTATGTATATTATTCTACAACATGCTTTTACTTATTCAATATTTCATCCACGAGATTCTTCATGTGTACATGTGTGCCTCTGATGTATAATATTTATAGATAAATAATTTTTAACCTCTTTTGCCCCAGAAATTACAATGTTTAAATTCACTACTACTTCATGAGACTTATTTTTCAAAATGTTCAGTTCCTCTTGTATTAGTGTTGGGTGACCACAACTCTGTCTAAAGGATGGAATAACCTCCTGCCTGCCCTCTCCTGATACCCTCTGGCCATCCAACATTGTAAATAGATTGTTAGTTGTTTTGTATTCTTTATTCTCAGTTTTGCAATTCTCCATTTCAGTCAGATAATAGTTTCAAAGTGAGAGTTTAAGTTCTGAGCAGTTTTCAGCTTGTTCAATAATCATTTTCCATTTGCATTCCTGAGCCCTCCATTGGTTTTACATTCCTTTCTCAGGCCCACACATGGAAAGAGAAAAGGACAAACTGAAGGGCATTCAGGAATCAACCTGGGGCGGAGGGAGGACAGGAACAATGCCCTCTGGCAAAAGGGCTGGGTGGCAAGGAAGCAAGGGGAGGAGATGCAGGAGAGGCTGCCCTCTCCAAATGCTTGTCATGAGAAACAAGGATTAAATCTGTGATCCCTGGGGCAGTAGGGAGGATGGAACTGTGGGGACAGTTGACTTATGGTTTTTATTTATTCAAGTTTGGTATAGGGAGAATTGCACAACGCAGTGAGAGGTATCTTCTCCAGACACAGAGCTGGTCCTGTCCCAGAGCTTACTACTGTTCCCAGCTTCTGGGACAAAGGTCCCACATTTCACTTGGCTGGTCCCATGTGCCTTGACAGGCTTTGCTCACCCTAACTCCCCCTCTTTTTTCTCCCTTTTCCAACCCTTTACTCATCATATTACCTCCTGCCACAGGGCTTTTACACATGCTGCCCCTCTGCCTAAAATGCTCTTGCCTCTTCTCTTTTACCTAGTTAACCCCCTTCGCATCCATCATATTTCAGCTCCAGCCACACTTTCTCCCCTGAACTTCCTGACAAAGTCAAATTCCCCTGTTTTAGGTTCTCCTATCATCATGTACCTCTCCTTTATACCACTTGCTTTTGTTACAATTTAAGACTTATTTACATGATTACCTGATTAAAGCTGTCTCCCCCTGCACAGTATAAGCTCCCTGCGGAGATATATTATGTCTCTTTTTGCTCCCCATTCAATTCTCAGCACTATCTCTGCCCCAGCACAAAGTAGGTGTTCAGTAAATTATTTGTTGGAAGAATGAATGAATGGACAATAGAGGTATTCTAGCAGCTGTTGGATGGTGGTGTTAAGGCTTTTAGAGAAGAGTTCAGAGATTAGTTGATGGGTGGGATAAATGAATATTAACCCAAGATTCTCTGATTTTATCATACTAATACTTCACCTTGTCTCTTCCTGTTAATATTTGAGTGTATGGCCATTCGTGTTTCAATTTTCAGTAGAACATTAGAAGAAGTTCTCAGTGAGCACACCAAAAGGAGTTTCTCCGTTGGCAAGGGAAGTACATTAACTCTCTGTATGTAATAGATTATTTGCAAAATCACTGGTATATATTCTTGCCATTTTGCAAGTGACATCACTTCAGAAAACACTGTATTTTCTCTTCTAACTAACATGCATTTTGGTGCCAATGAAGAGATTGGCATATTATCAACCTGTCATTTTTGCCAATCTAACAGGGGAAAAAAATGGCATCTTGTTTTCCTCAGTATTTCTTTGATTATTAGTGAGGATGAACATCTGTACTATATCTGTTGGCTATTTATATATCTTGACTTAATTGCCCTATCGTATCTTTTGCCCCTTTTAAATTAGACTATAATACAAATGCTGATTTGTAGTTCTTTGTATATAAGAAACTCTTATTCTTTAACTGTTATACATGTTACAAACATCTTCTCCAGATTGTCACTTGTGGCTTTTCTTTCTTTTTTCCAGCCATGTTTCTCCACCATAAAATCACTGTTTTTTCCTTTGTAATTAATTAGTAATATTTTGTGGAAAGGTGTTCCAAGGAATAATGTCTTATTCCTCATCAAATTTCCACACAAAACTTAGTATCCATTGCCAACTTTCTCCTGAGTCAGCCACCATGATGACAGTGGTAATTTTCTATTTCCATCATTCTTTCTACATAGATTAGTTGGAAATCTACTGCAAGGAAGAGTTTTTCCTTCTCCATCTTTCATTTATGTACGTAGGCATGTATGTATTTATAACAGTTTAAACCTGTGAGGTTCTAGTCTCTTAAGTCAGTTGTATTTTGACACTTTCATCATTTTGATGCTCAAGTTGTCCCAGATTTGGCTAGTGGGATACCCTTCAGTGTGGCTCTGGTGTCCTTTTGTTTTGTCCCCATCATTCTTTGAGCGTTGTCTTACTTCCTAGCACGATGAGATGTTCCAGGTTCATTTTGCATTTTCTCTGACAGACCTAGGATCAGCCCAAGAGCTTTGGGTCCTTTTAGTGGAGGATGGTATTAAGGTCTGGGCTCTTAGTGCTCTCATTGCTACTGGAGTGTCATTGCTTCTGGCCTCTCTCAGTGGACAGAGCTAGAAAATATATGTTTTATATATGTATGATACACATACACACAAGCATATATACATACATATATATACACATGCAGGCACCTATAACCATTTCTATATCTATCAGTGTATATATTTTAAAACCATGCGTTCCTACCAATATCTCTAATTCTAATTTAACACTTCAAGATTCTTTCTAGACTTCCCTTTTTCCACACTTACAAATAAATACTTTCTCCAACAGTGAGAAACCTGAGTCTCTTTATCTTCAATATATTTACTTATTTACTCAATCAATTTATTTATTTCTTCAATGTAACCAATCTCCCAACCAGTCTTGCTGTCTTCTTCACCTACCACAGTTGCAGTTGGTACTGAATCCTGTCATTTGTGTTTTAAGTTTATTTGTAATGCTCTTCATCATACTAAAGTTTCAAATAGTCAAATCTAGCTCCTTTTCTAAATTACTATGTTACCTTGAGCTTTTCACTTTCTTTCTATCATCTTCAGTTTTATCAGCTATAAAATGAGTCAGTTAGCTTATTTGACTTCTGAGTTCAAAAATTATTTATTTCAATAATATTTTCATAGTATTTTTGTATTAAAACTTAATAATAATAGTAAGAATCCACTTTTTAGAAATATCACAAGGAGGGGGCTTCCCTGGTGGCACAGTGGTTGAGAATCTGCCTGCCAATGCAGGGGACACGGGTTCGAGCCCTGGTCTGGGAAGATCCCACATGCCGCGGAGCAACTAGGCCCGTGAGCCACAACTACTGAGCCTGCGCGTCTGGAGCCTGTGCTCCGCAACCAGAGAGGCCGTGACAGTGAGAGGCCCGCGCACTGCGATGAAGAGTGGCCCCCGCTTGCCACAACTAGAGAAAGCCCTCGCACAGAAACGAAGACCCAACACAACCAAAAAATAATAATAATAATAATTAATAAATAAATAAATAAATAAAATTTATTTTAAAAAAAGAAATATCACAAGGAAATAATCATAAATATTTATGTACACATACATTAATCACATTATTAAGGGAAGTAAGAAACTTCAAATAGACTAAATTCTAATAGAGAATTTGTTAAGCAAATTATGATAGATGAATAGAATCAAGTGCTATGAAAACAGTAAAACTAAAGTTTCGAATAATATTTAACAAGAAACTCTACATAGAACAGTGGAATGGTAAAATACATTTTCTAAAACAATATATGTAATATGATAACAATTTTATAAAAAGAAAGAACATATATGCAGAGCAAAAAGAACCTAAAGAAACACACTAAGATGTTACAAGTCATTATTTCTGGGTTAAAGGATTGAGGGTATGATAGAGTAATGGCCCTGCAAAGATGTTCATGTCCTAATTTCTGAAGCTGGTGAAGGTTACCACACATGGTAACATGTGTATGTAATTAACTTAGTAATCTTCAGATGGGAAGATACTCTTGGATTATGCAGGTGGACAATGTAATCACAAGGGTTCTGCTGGCTTTGAAAATGGAGGAAGTGACCATGAGCCAAGGAATGCAGGTGACCTCTAGAAGCTGAAAAGGGCAAGGAAACAAATTCTCCTCTAGAGCCTCCAGGGGGAATGAAGCCCCCCTGACACCATGACTTTAGCCCAGTGAGACTTCTCATCTTTGACCCTTTAAGCTACTAAATGTACAGCAGTTTGTTACAGCAGCAATAGGAAACTAATACAGAGAGTTATTTCTGTTTTGTTGTTTATGCTTTCTCCATTTGCATTCTCAAAAGTAAGCATGTATCTGTAGTCAGAAAAATATATATAAATAATGATAATCACAAATAATGATCATTATAAAGCACTTTCACATACATGACCTTACTTACGTCCACACGTGTCTTGCAATAGAGGTGGGAGGCAGAAAGCTGAGGTGACTGAGTACATGTCAAAATCTTGCTGTCTGGCCCCAGCTGGGCCCCCATAACTTACCATGTTGTCATAATAAGAGCAGAGGGGACTGGGAGACAAAGAAAGATGGATAAAATGACAGTGGTGCAACAAGGACAGGCCCACTATTGTGAATCAGTCCAGATAAGAATATGGAAAATCTTGTCCAGACTTGAGATGAGAGTGAGGTTCTAGGGTAGCAGAATGGAGGAAGAGTTTTGGAAATGTAGGGTTTAAATATTGGGAACATCAGGGTCACTGGGAATAAAAGGAAAAGAGCCAGTCCCTGGGAAATGGAGCTGGTAAGAGCATAGTACAAAACCACTCCCGATAGTGGACTTATGTCCAAGATTCCAGTACCCTAGGAATGGGGAAATGCCAAGCTTTCAGAGACTGTGCAGAATACATGGAGCTATAACGTAGTCATTTTGGAGATCTGGCCTTCCCACATGAGGATGAGGGGAGGGATCCAACCCTTACACAAAGAGCAGCAAAAGCTATTTCCATACCCCAATGGGTCCTGGAGCAAGAGCACTTGATGGGCAAAACCTACTCGGTTCCAGGAGGGACGTGAAGCACCTGCCAAAGGCTTCAGATTGAAAAGACACTGACATGTTCATTGAACAAATACCTCCCCAGGGTCTACTCAGTCCCTATGCTGCATGCTGAGGGAACAGAGATAAACAAGACATGTTCCCTATCACGAGGAAGCTCATTTCATATCCATCACCCAATTCCATTTGATACACAAGCACACAATTGTTTTTTACTCTTACTGGTTCTTAGGCATAAACATTGCCTCCATGAGATTTGTAAATCCTCTAGAAAATGCACTGGTCCTTGCATTTTTTACCTCGTCTTAACGTCTAACACAATGATAGTTACATGATAGCCAATTGATGAATGGACTTTGGGAACTTCTAGAACATCCAGATCTGTTGAGCTTATTTATATTCCTTTTGGGAAATTCTAAAGGAAATAACAAATGTTTATTGAGCATCTAGTATGTACAAGACATTATGGTAGTTACAAGAGAGGCTGCAAAGATGCAAAAGAAGCGGAAGTGCCTGCCCTTAGGGAGTTCAAAATCTAGCTGGGGAGAAACACTTGAAAAATGAATTACAAGGAAAAGCTTGGTGACAACTACATAGAACAATGAAAGAGACATCAAAAAGGCAATGCCAGTTTAACTGCCTTCTGTTTGGAGCAATCAAGAAAGGTTTTTACAGAGTAGGTGGGATTTGATCTGAAAGATAATTAGGATTTGAAAGAGGGTAAAAAAGAGTGTATTCCAAGTGGGAAAGATGCTCTGAAGGGTGGTGGTAGAAATTCACAAAACACATATGGGAAAAAAATGATGATCTAAGTCTTACAAACATCATGACTGACTTGCTTCATGTAAATATGCATTTATGTATCACTCTCCATGGACCACCAAGGAACTCCCCTATATATCACTCTCCAGTTCCTTTTATGTAAAGTCACTAAACAAATAGACAGGCAAAGATGCTTTCTGTTGAAATCCCCAGGTTAAAAACTTCTTTGTTGTTAGATAATTGTAAACTTTTGAAATAGCTATCTCTGTTACGAGCATTGATAGCTATTAACTTTTTAAAGGAAAGGAAATCCAATTTTGAAAAAAGAGTTTAGATGAAAAACAGCTGCAGGCTCCTAGCAATGGCCCTTCCTGGATACATAAGGTAGCTACAGAAGGAAATGAGACTTGTTACAAAGTACAAATTATGAAGAAAGACAAAAATGTAAAGCTCTGATCTATATAAGAGAATGTCTCATATATTCTGAAAACTGTTTCTAAGAGTTTCTAAATACAAATGTATCAGCCTAGAATAGAAAAAAAGAGAGATAGCTGAAAATATTTTCATTATGATGGATAGGGGGTTCTGGCCCCAGTCTTTACACTTAGCAGTTGTGATACTTTAGGCAACTCACTGGACATCTCTGAGCCTTGTTTTTTCATTCACAAATGGGGAATCCCTCCCCTCCTTACCACAGGGTGTTCTGAGAGGCTGAGCAGATATAAGGTGCTGTTCTTATTAAATCAAACAGCATAATCACATGTAAAACTGTCACCTGAGGCCTCAGCAGGTTCTCAAACTGTGAGTGGAATCTGAATTGAATTAGCATTGTTTTTAAAAGTCAGTGAACATTATCATCTCAAAGTGATATATAAGCATCAAAAGTGAATATATTTATTTCAGAGAGGAGAAAAACCAAGGTCTACAGGATATCGTAATTCCTTCCTATTCATTGCTATATACCCAGCACCTAGCACTATGTCTAGCATATAGTAGATCCACAATAAATATTTATTAAATGAATGAATGCATACTTCTCTCTGAGCTCCCCCCTAGTACTCTCATTTGCAAAATCTCCCTATCTCTGTCTTCAAGATATACAAGGTATTCACCAAGGGACCTCAATGAGATTTAGTTTTTCTCTTTAGGGAAGGTATTTTATTTATATGTAAGAAGGTTAACAGGGTATATCTAAATTAAAATTTATAGGCCTTTAGTATAAACAGAAATGCTTGTTATTCAGTGTTTTTTAAATGCCATAATAGACACATTGTAAATCACAAGTTAATACCTAGTGAAGGGAAAATAGATCCCAAGGGTTTTGAAGTGTTAAAGTAAAAGACCTGTCCCTTTAAAAGGTCTGCATCCTTGTGTCAATGAAAGAGACCTGTAATATACAAGTAATAATGATGATGGTGAGGATGATGACTTCTGCAATGAGCACAAAGGCAATGATGATAATAATTTTTATAGTGAAAATTACAATTCTGTTTCTTAACACTAATAGCACAGGTAAACTAGTGACCAGCTTTGCTATATACAATCTTACCGTATGTGACTGTCCTTAAATGTTGGGTTAACCCCCTTACATTGTAAACCTTAACCTTCAGAAAGATTGAACCCAAGCCTAAACATCAGCTCTTGGCTAGGACTTTGGTTGGTCTACAAAGAATAGACCCAGTTCCTCTGTTTATGTCCAGTCGCCCCACCCCGGACTTCTTTAGATGACTGCTCTCACTGTGGAGATCCTTGCTTCCTTTTGAATGAAACCCAGGCACTTCTCTCTGGACTTGGAGGTCTTTAACTAAATTTAATCACTAGAAACATTGCCAAGGAAGGGCAAATGTGGGCATTCACACTGCATCCTGAACTTTTCAGGAGGTGCCACGGTTCTATAGGACTCAGGAGGTCCGCAGGTAGGGAGAAAGGAAAAGTCTCCCTGCTGATGCTAAGACAGACCAAAACATTCTCCACATACATGTGGTTACAACTTGTCCACCAGCATCACATAAACAAAGCTGAGTGGCCCTTTCCTACTTCCAACTGTCACTTGTGGTCAAGACTTTTTGTGTGATAAATTTTCCGTTTTGAAACTGTCCTTAGCATTCATTCTAATTTAATTTTATCTGAACCATATGGTTGAGGTGACAAAGTACAGGGTAATTTGCTCTAGGCTTCACCTATTTCTTAAAACAACCCTGAACCATCCCTCTCCCACCATGTGGCACTAATTGCTTTTCTCACTGATCATGTCCAAAGTACTCTCTAGAACAAGCAAACTGACCTACTTAGTGACTCCCATATTCAATAAAGGCATTCTCATCCTGCCTGCCACATGCCACCTTCATTCCTACAATTGGCCTTTCCTTTCTTTTCTATCAATATACAACTTCCCTTCTTTCGAAACATGTTTCAAAATCCAACTCCTCATGGAAACCTCCCTTAATTAATCCCCCTTCAGTGCCACTTCATTCTCTAGCTTCTCAGAGCTGAGGTAGAGTACTGACAGCCAGAGTAATTATTAATGATAATATCAACTATTTATTGAAGTTTTGTCACGTGCCAGACATTCTGTTATGTATTTTACATGTAGTGTTCCTAATCCTCACGCCTGAAAAGTGAGTACTATTATCTCTAATTTACAAATGAGGAAACTGAGGCTAGAGTGACATGTTCAAGGTCACAGGGCAACTAAGTGGCAAATCCAGGGTTCAAACCATGATTTAGCTGCCTGCTGAGCCCATGCTCCTTCTCTCACAGCAGATATTCCCCACGGTACTGCACTGAATTGATGGTGACTTCCTTTGTAAGTCTCTCCCCCCTCCTCAACCACCATCACCAAAGAAAACGTATGTTCCTCTTGTATATCCTCAATATGCTTGTTGAATTGAGTCGAACAGCTTAAAGCCAGAAAACACATCTCCTATTTTTTTTAATATATTCCATCCTTGTGCTCAGCACATAAGGTAATCATTAAATGTTAATGACTAAGCGAAATGGAATAAAATCAGTATTGTGGTAGCCATTTTTAAGCTTTAAGAGTTTAAATGAGCAAGCCCGTACATAGCACCACAGCTGGGAGCGCCATATTGCCATTAAGCCAGAAGGTGGATTCACGGGATGGGAACATTGAAAACAGACACCACAAGAATGGTTAAGTCAGCTCTCCAAACCACTTTCTACAAGTAGCTACTGCTTTTCCCTCCATAATAATTTCACAGTGATTAACCTGCTAGGTGAAAAATCCCAGGCAAAAACCTGAGTGTCAGAGGAGTTTAGAATAACCACTGAGTATCAGGCTAATGTTGGAGGTGATGTGGATAGAGGTAGACTCATTCCCATCTAGCTGGTCAGAAATATAAGAGAACTGCCATCTAGATTTCTATTATGGGCTTTATCTTTCAGAATAAATGCCCTTTTTTTTTTAATCATTAGATTTATGAAATCCAATCTCACATTCCAACACATATGGATATCAAAATGTGTATTTGGTGAGGAATAGTATCTTATGTTATCAATTTCTGCTTCCTTTGCTCATAGCACAAAATCCTACTTTTTGCCAAAACCTTACTTTGTAGCTTTTTAACTTAATTAAATATATAGGCAATTACTGACACCATCTGTCTTCATAGAAAAAGAACAAGAAGTGACACAAAAGACTGGGACTCTGAAGGGAATCTTTAGCAAACAAATTCTTCGAGCTCCACTACAGTAATATCTATTTTTAGGAGCCCTTATGTTATTTTAAATCATTTATGCTTTTTAGAAATAATGAATTTGAGCTATACTTAAAATGTGGTGGCTTTGGTATGATTTTTTTAAAAGAAAATATCGAGTAATCCATTGCTTTTTCAGTAAAACAAAAACTTAAACATGCTGTTGAACATCTGTTACTAGTACAGTCTAACACAGCACTTAAAATCCTTTAAAATCCCTGAAAACCTTTATAAAGTTACATGAATCTTTTGCATAAATAGAACTGTTTTAACAATATGTATATTCCTTTAAACATATATTTTGCTTTCTTAAACATATGATTCATTGTGTTGCCTAGCATTCCAAGCCCTTATAAATAAATAAATGAAATGGCTTCACTTTTTGAGGGAGTCGGTCTTCCCCTATCATGCCACATTCCTAGCCCACTCTAGAGTACTACTTATTTATGTCTGTTTTTTAAACCTTATGCAATTTCTTCACAAAAGTCTTAATATGTAAATAATATCAAACCAACCCATTGAAACTTGAACAGGATAAATCAGGAACCAGTACAAAATAAAAGTCCAAATAAAATAACAGAATTCCCCTCCCATGGGGAGTACATTGTCAGGAAATACAAAGGAATTATAGAGAAAAGAGTCACATGTGGCTCCAAGAAGAGCATGGAATTGGCAGCTACCACCAAGGAGGACAACTGGGTTTTTCTGCAGGTCTTCCCTGAACTGAAAGGAGCGGGTTTTGAACCCCTTGTGTCAGCTACTAAGAGCCCTTCCCTCCATAAGTAGAAGTGTGTATAAGAGGACAGTTCTAACGAGGCTCAATATAAAAGAGACACTTTTCAAAGAAATAACTGTAAGACTTCTCTACTCATATTAAAGACTTATGGTATACCAAAGAATATGCTGTCTCAGATTTGGGGCGAAAATATCAATATATGTATTTTGTATTTTTTATTCACTTGTTGATGAAGGAGATATGAAGAAAGTGATTTCACAATCACTTGTGATTGTGGAGCCCTAAAGCTCCACCCATATGTTTCTGGAAAGTGCCACAGGACTTCTATTGATCACAGGTAGGAACCTCGGCTTTTTGCTTACACTGAAGGACAGTATTTCTTTGTCTTTTTTTTTTAATATAAATTTATTTATTTATTTTTGGCTGCGTTGGGTCTTTGTTGCTGCGTGCGGGCTTTCTCTAGTTGTGGCGAGTGGGGGCAACTCTTCACTGCGTTGCACAGGCTTCTCATTGCGGTGGCTTCTCTTGTTGCGGAGCACGGGCTCTAGGCACACAGGCTTCAGTAGTTGTGGCGCACGGGCTTAGTTGCTCCACGGCATGTCTAGTTCCCAGACCACGAATTGAACCCGTGTCCCCTACATTGGCAGGAAGATTATTAACCACTGTGCCACCAGGGAAGTTCCCCTATTTCTTTGTCTTTATAAAGCTCTTTCATTATAGGCTCTCAAAGTGCTTTACAGACAAATAATGGGGAAGGCGAGGCAGAAAGGTGCTAAGTGGCTTGCCCAAAGTTCCACGGTAAACCACAGGCCTTTCTCTGGCTTCAGAACCACCGAGTGATTGGTGGAGATTCTGGATGTGACTGCCAGCAGCACGGTGCTCTCTCACTTCTACCAAGCATTTGTTTCCCTGCCAGGTGGAGAGTAATCTCCAAGATCAAGCATGGGAAGAAAACCTGGACTTCAGAGCCAGGCAAACTTGGACCTTAATCCTAGCCCTGCCACTTAGCTGTGGAACTGGGGCAGGTTTCTGGGTTCCTTGAGCCTCCACTTCCACTTCTATAAAATGGGGGTGTTAATATCTACTTCACAAGGTTGTTGTGAGGATGACATGAGAAAATACCAGAGTGCCGTGTACATAATAGACCCTTAATATACATTAATTCCCCTTCCTCTTTCCTTCCCCAAGTCTCCCTCCTAGAGTCTGTCCTCCATGTGGTCAAGTAGGCAGCTTTCTAAATATTGCTGCCATCAACAAAGACAGCATATTGGCTTGATAGGGTGCCAAATCTTTCAAACACCAGAGTCTGTAGACAACAAAGGCAAAGTCGTGGAATCCAGATTCATCTCTCAGATAACCAAATCCAAAAGGTTCCATTACGGTAAACAGCCCTCTACCATCACCAAATTAGTCATGACTCATTGTATTATTGGATTAACTCGATGTCACTATGGAGGGCATAGGGCTTGGGGGGCACCCCAAACCACAGAAGGCAGGCTGAGGCATTGGGGGGCCCTCGAATGAGCAACAGGATGGAAGAAGGGAAGCAGATGTGTTTAAGACAAAGCTTCCTTTGTGCCCACTTGCCTGACCAGCCCTGCCTCCCTTCTGGATTTGACCACACTCAGCCCCACTCAGTACAGGAGCTGATACAAAGTGAAAGCCTGCAGTGGGCAGTCAGAGGAAGTATACTGCCTGTTACAGAAAAGTGACACCGTATCCCCAGACCTAATTGAGTCTTTTTGACAGATGCTAATATATTATCCCTTCCAGCCCATGACTGCTTATTGAGATCCAGGTACTAACCCTTGCTGAGTGCTAGTTTGCTTTAGTGTATAAAGCAGGTATTTTTTACCCACACATGGAAAAGCTTTTTAAAGTGCAGACTTGAAGAATACCTAGAATAAATTCAGAGGGCAGTCTGGGAGATGGTTTCTCACAGTCTCCCTCATTCAGTCATGATTTCCACATGCCACTAGATTCAAACAAGTGGCCATACAAATTGTGGAGGCGTCCACCCTAGAATGGGTTTCCTGGAGATTGGGGGGTGTGTGTGTGTGCGCATGTGTGTGTAGCAGCTTTATTGCGATATCATATACATAAAACTCACTATTTTAAAGTATACAGTTCAGTGGTTTTTAGTATATTCACTGAGTTACACAGCCATCATAATTATCTAATTTTAGACCATTTCCTTTACTCTAAAAAGAAACTGTACCATTATAAATCACTTCCCATACCCTCTTCCTTCCAGCCACTGAAAACCACTTTCTGCCTCTATGGATTTCCCTATTCTTGACATTTCATATAAATGGGATCATACACTATGTGGTCTTTTGTGACTGGCTTCTTTCACTTAACAGAATATTTTCAAGGTTCATCCATGTTTAAGCATTTATCAGTAATTCATTCCTTTTAATGGCTGAATAATATTCCATTGTGTGGATGTACCACATTTCGTTCATCCATTCATCAGTTGATGGACATTCCGGTTGCTTCTCCTCTTTGATGGTTATGAATCATGTTGCTATGAACATTCATGCACAAGTTTTTGTGTAAACATGTTTTCATTTCTCTTGGTTACATACCTAGGAGTAGAATTGATGGGTCATATGGTAACTCTACATCAACTCTTTGAGGAACCGCCAAACTGTTTTTCAAAGTGGCTGCACCATTTTACAATCTTACTAGCAATGCATGAAGGTTCTTATTTCTTCATATCTTTGCCCACACTTGTTATTGTCTTTTTTATTTCAGCCACCTGTGTAGGTTTGAAGTGGTGTCTCTCCTGTCTGTGTTTTAAAGGGAAGATTTATTTCCTTGGGTTATTTAATGGAATCATCCAACAAAGATTTATTGCACATACATATCAGGAGTGCTGTGCTAGCTTTTATGCAGGATTCAGATATGAATCAGAGGACCCTGCTGCAGGTCTGATTCTCCTCTCCAGGAATTTCCCAAATGTAAACAAACTTGCCTTGGGCTTGAAATCAAGAGTTCTGAACTCTTGTCTCTACCCCTCTTGGAGTCTTGTGCTTGGGGTTTGAGGAGGCTGGACAAGATCAGCTCCAAGGCCACAGCCTGTGTTTCTTGTCCACACAGTCTGCAACCAAGGTTGTTCTTTATAAAACATTCTGGTTTACTGGAGCTGTCAAGGAAACTGGGAGGGAATGCCGAACTCTGCTGCCAACTCATTGCACTGATGGGGCCATTGCTTCATGCACATCCCCACCTCACTTAGCAAGACAGCCTTCCATGTCCACAAGGACTGGGCACAGGAATCCTCCCCCATGGGAGCTCCAGAACAAAAGCCTTCTGCCTTGTGAAAATCCACACAAAAGCCTTTTAGAGATCATTTGCAGTAACTTCAAAAGAGCACTTCTCAACTAAGCAAATCATTCAAAAGTCCTGACATTTATAGTGTGAAAATTGAAGAAGAATAACTATATACAGCATGGGATTATTATATTGAATTGGCATGGAAGAAGCATATATAATTACTAGTCCCAGAAACCTATAACAGGTTATAAAAATTGGGTTTTCATGTTTATTATAGCTTACTGCTTAATGTCAAAATAAGAAAATGGCCTTCCAAAAATTCATAATAAAAAAAGTGAGGAAATACTTAAAAGGAAAAAAGAAATGAGTATGTAATTCTGTACCTTAAGAATACAAATAGGGCTTCCCTGGTGGCGCAGCGGTTGAGAATCTGCCTGCCAATGCGGGGGACACGGGTTCGAGCCCTGGTCTGGGAAGATCCCACATGCCGCGGAGCAACTGGGCCCGTGAGCCACAACTACTGAGACTGCGCCTCTGGAGCCTGTGCTCTGCAACAAGAGAGGCCGCGACAGTGAGAGGCCCGCACACCGCGATGAAGCGTGGCCCCCGCTTGCCACAACTAGAGAAAGCCCTCGCACAGAAACTAAGACCCAACACAGCCAAAAATAAATATAAATAAATAAAAATTTTAAAAATATATTATAAAAAAAAAGGATACAAATAATATCAGTTAGGCCATCAATCTCAAAAGTAATAGAGAATCATAAATTTATACAGGTAGTGGAAGAAGCTTGGAAAAAGGAAGCAGAGAAGGCAAGAGTATGTTAAAAATTTTGTGATTTTTTTATTTTTATTTTTTTACAAAAGTGGAAAACATAAGTACAACTGCTGATGGTGCAGGTTTAAATTTCAATATTTTCCATTTTGGATCCCAAAATTAATTTTGAATATAGTTCCTACACATCCTGAAAGAATTTCCAAGGTCACAGAGAAGCTTCTGGCACTATATAGAAATTGGACTATGAATGCTGGCAATTAGGTGTCATGGAAAGAGCTGGAGCAGGAATCAGGAAACTTGATTCCAGCTCTTCCCCTAATTGTGGGACCTGAGTGAGTCAGTTCACCTCTCAGAGTCCTCGGCCATAAAATGAGGAGGTCGGCATGATGAATGTCATTTTAGGTCTGCCAGTACAGAGCTGTTTAAAAAGACCTCTTTGGGCCCTGAATATTTTCAGTTTTAGAGATTCCATTACCCTACATCACATCAAATGTACAAACACACTCTCATGGAATGTGACGTAGACATAACTGTGTAGAAGAGTTGTGTTGTGTTTAACTGAGATGTCAACTTTGTTGATATTTTTGTTATTTGATAGTTTTCTTTTCATATTTGGGGGCCAGTAACCTTTTTTTCAGAATCCAAATATTTTTAAGGCCTTTGAAAATCACGGAGGCCCTAGGCATGGTGGACTACTGGGCCCTGAGTGCTAAGTGGCAGGGCCCAGATTTTTTGCTGCCTTCGGCCCCATGAACTCCAAAGGCCCAATCAATATAAGGTAGTATCCAGGGTGGGTGGGAGAGAATGGATACTCTAGTTGCTCAGAGACAGCCTTATGGAGCTGTGATTTAAATCGTGCCCAAAAGGATACATAGGATTAATAGAGACAGAGGGGAAGGCCTCCAAGAGGAATACTAGGAGTCTCAGCTGTTGATTGGGGGCCCTGGGTGACTGCCCCATCCAGCAGTAACTGCAGTTCTTCACCTCTCCGAGAGATTGGGCCATCCCAGAAGCCACCACTAGGTGGCAACATGCCAAGAGGCTGCAGTCCCCTCTGCCTATCTATAGATATTTTTATGTAATACAAACAATTCTTACCAAATATTATAATCACATTAACATTTTCCTACATAAAAATTCTTACAGTGCAGTGTACCACCTGCCTTAAAATTAAGTATCAGGTGTGTTGTTTACCACAATGGAGAGTTTGATGCTGTTTGGTGATTTAGTGATGGGAAGAGATCTCATTTAGTAGCTACTTAATAAAGTATGCTCTCTGTATGATAGCCGGGATTCTGGAGCCTGTTTTTAAACAGCATCTGAGAAGAGTTAAGTGTGTACACTATCTCTGAGAATCAGGCAAGAATACCAAAGTCAAGAGCCAAGCAAGTGAGTTCCTACTCCTGCCCCAGACTCTGCTCCTGGCAGTCACACAGGGAACAAATCCAAACAGGTTTGTTTCTGCCAGACCCCAAAATAATAGTCTCATGCAATATCTCATGTAGTCACTGGATCTTCTCAACAACCCTCAGAGATAGCGACCACTGGTCTGTGTTAACAGACAAGGAAACTGAGGCCCAGAGAGGGGAAGGAAGTTAAGATCACACAGACAGTAAGTGGCGAGGCCAACACTCCCTTCCAGTGAGGTCCTATAATTCTGGTCCAGTGCTCTTTCCATCCAGTGAAGACATCTGCCTCCCTCCAGGCACTGGCCTCTCTAGTCCCTATCGCCCTCAAGCTGCCATCACTTCTTTTCCCTACCAAGCTGCCCCTACCCTTCTCAGCCTTATTTCATCTTGACCTAAACCTGCTGAGAAGCATGTCCCCTAGGGAAGGCCCCATGTCCTACAGACCTTGCCTCTCCCCAGCCAAGGAGACCCTTGAGCCCGAGGCCCAAAAGTAACAGCAGAGAAAAAGATGCCTCCCTACAGGGACTGATTCTGCTTTATCCCTTCCAACCCAGCCAAGCACATCCTCCTGATTTTACAGCTGAGAAAGGAGAAAAGGTGCCTGAGATCCCATCCCATCCTCTAGAACACCATTCAACAAAGGCATCTCACACTTAACACACCAAAACCTGAAATCTTAATTTTATCCTTTAAACTATTCCTCTAGCAATCTTTCCCACTCAGTACACGGTAATTCCACCCTTCCATTTTTTCAGGGCAAAAGTCTTGGAGACATCCTTGGCTCCTTTCTTTCTCTCACACCTGCATCCAACCCATCAATAAGTCCTTTAGGTTCTAGTTTTGAAATGTATCTATAATATGACCGCTTCTCCCACCCTCTACTATTACTGTGCTGGACCAACCCCCATCATCTCTCACCCAGATTACTGCAAACAGCCTCCTTGCTGACCTCCCTGTTTCCATCCTTGTCCCCTTATGGTCTCTTCTCCCCACCGCAACCAGGGTAACCCTTTAAAAATATGAGATATCATGTCACTCCTCTGCTCAGCACCCTCCAATGGATTCCCAGCCTCCACAGTTAATAAGTAGGAAATAAGCCCCCAGCTCTGTATTTAGCCAAACCAGTAAGGACAGAGGGAACCTTGGCTACCCATGGCTGTATCGCCCAGCCAGCAGAGAGCTGGGCAGGTGGCCTGGTCTCCATAGCTTAGGCATAGCTGTGGGTCTGACTGAGGGTTTGGTCTTGCTCTAGAAAGAATCAAGTGATCAAATGGTGGGTTTCCTATAACGTTGGGACTGTGAATGAAGACATGAACATGGGCAGGGAGGTGGTACACACATCCCTCAGCCACGATAGGCTGCTGAGGAGGGTAGGCTGTGTATTGCACTCTGTTCTAAAGGCCTGATGCCATCTCTATGGTGGGTGAATTCTCAGTGCTGCATCTCTCAGTAGCCTTAGTTGGAGGTCTACCTTTTAAAAAAATTCCACACGAGCAACAACATGGATGGACCTGGGGGTTATTATGCTTAGTGAAATAAGTCAGAGGAGACAAATACTGTTTGTTATCACTTATATGTAGAATCTAAAAAAAGTAAAATAAACTAGTGAATATAACAAAAAGGAAACAGACTCATAGATATAGAGGACAAACTAGTGGTTACCAGTGGGGAAAGGGACAGGGAGAGGAGCAAGATAGGGGTAAAGGATTAAGAGGTACAGACTATTATGTATAAAATAAATAAGCTACAAGGATATATTGTACAGCACAGGGAATATAGCCAATATTTTATAATAACTTTAAATGGAGTATAATCTGTAAAAATACTGAATCACTATGTTGTACACCTTAAACTAACATATTGTAAATTATACTTCAATTTAAAAATTTGAATGAAAAAAACCACTATGAATATCCTGAACAACCTACTGATTATTTTTCCAAATTTATTATCAAAATGAAAGGTTCTAAATAAAATTTTCAAATCAAAAAAAATTCTACACATGCTTAGGAATCTTCCCAGTTAGCCTCATAGCTGCATCTAGAGGCAACTGAGGAAGGGTCCACCAGGACTATTATCCCCAGTGATTAGTCGAGGAAAGTGGCCCAGAGAGGTGACTTTGCTGAGAGTCATGAATATTTGTCTTAGACCCTGGTACCAAGAGTAGGGCCTTTAGCAAGTCACTTACCCTGTCTGGAGCGTCAGATTCTTCTCCTTACAAATAAAGATGAAAAAGGAAAGAAAACCTAGAGATGGGTCTGCAAAACATCCATGGACTCTGACAGCTCTGAAACTCTATGATTCTTCAACAAATGTTATTTAATCTATAAATTAGTCTCTCAGTCCCATACCTACCCCAATGTCCATAAAAGAAGGTTGGCAAGACCAAACTCTTTGCTACTTCATTTGCCCTTGGAGATAGTTACAGAATGTAGGGCCTTAGCACATCTGCCCACATCTATATCCTCTGCCACCCATCCATCCTGCCTGTCACAGGAAAGAGGCAGAAGCAGCAGGGGTGATCAGGTGGCCTCCATCTGCCTGGAGCACCTAAGGCAAAAAGAGCTCAATACCGGGACCCTCTCTCCCACACCTCCCCACACAGAAGCGTGTTATTACCATTTCATCCCAAAGCTTGAAGCCCAAGAAGGACCCAGAACCTTGGAACGAACAATTCTGGGCAAGCTCGCCTCTGCCTGACCCTGTCTTCAGTTCTCACATGCTTGTTTAAAGGCAATGAGGTCGTTGCAGTTTCTTGGTTTGCCTTCTGCCCTGTGCTCCGCCCACCCCGCCTCAAGTCTCCCAACACAGCGGCAGTGAGGACTGCATCCAGCCCAGCGCCGGTCGGGGAGTAGAGAGCTCGGCCTCTGCAGCACCTCTCCCCCACCCCATCCCACCCCTACTGGCCCTGCCCCTGGCTGAAGTTGCAATGGACTTTTTTTGCAACCAATCAAATTAGAAATAGAATGTGAGCCACATGTGTAATTTTTAATTTTCTAGTAGCCTCATTTTAAAATGTAATCAAAAAAAGATGAAAATAATTTTAATATATAATGTGTTTTATTTAACCCAGCATAACCAAGAATAGTATCATTTTGACATGTAATCTGTATAAAATATTATTGAGATATTTCACATTCTTCAAAATCTGGTGTGTATTTTACATTTATAGCACATCTCAATTTGAACCAACCTCATTTCAAGTGCTCAATAGGTACACGTGGCCAGTGGCTGCCATATTAGATACTGCAGATCTAGAATATACATGAGAGTCTATATATAATTTTGCTTACCATAAATCTACTAATGTTAACATTTTGTTATATTCTCATCTAGTCTTTTCTAGATATAGTATTATTTTTACAAAGTTGAAGTCATATTGCCCATATGACTATATCCTTCTCTTGCTGTTTTGTGTATCTTCCTACATCATCAAAAGTGAGTCACAATCATTGTCTTTAATGATAATATCATAGACTATCCCATCACTTGGGTGTGTCATAATCTCCTTATCCAATGCCCAAATGTTGGACAGCTGCAATTTTTCAGTTTTACAAATAGTGCTGAGATGAAGATTTTTATGTTGCTCATGCTTCTTAAGGCCTTGATGTAAATCCCTCTAGTGTTCTAGCCATTTTTTAAAAAATGGATTTTGAATATCATTCAAACAACTATCAACAAGGGCTTTATGACTGGGAGCTGAGACACCTTGGTTTCTTGTCCCACACCTTTGATATGTGGCTCTGAAGCCCAGGGCAAACCACTTTGCTTCTCACACTAGAGTTGCTCCATTTATAAAATAAACCAACTGTATTTGATGATTTTTAAGGGTCTTTCCAGCGCTAACCTTCAGTGATGTTTTTCCCTCAACTTCACATCTAACCAATTAACCTGTCAAACTAGGCGTTTCAAGTCCTACAAGTCATGTCAAAGCCACCTCCTAAACATTGAAAAATATATCCACTTCTCTCCATCCCCAGTCGTAGTGCCTTTCTATGTACATCATTGCTCATCTAAATTGTGATGCAGAGTGAAATTAGGTTCTAAACATTAAGAGTGAAATCCAAAATCAAGAATAGGATTAAATGAGATATGTGTGAAAGCCTGGGGCTGGCACAGAGGAGATGTTCAATGAATATTTGCTGCATTTGAATCTGAAACCAGCTTCAAGAAACCCTGTCCCTGAAAGGTTGTGAAGGAGTTCACAGTGAAACATCAGAGGCGCTGCTGTGCCCTGCTGGGAGCCAGCCTGCCCCAGACACTGCGAGCTGTCAGAAGACAAAGACTCAGCAGCTTCCCCTAAAAGGCTGACAGCCTAGAGGGGGAAATGGGAACCCCTGTCCGCAAAACAAAGATGCCTCAGGCGGTGTCTTCAATGGAAAAACCAGATGGAGAAGAGCACAATTATCTGAGCAATTCAGGCAAGCCTGCTGTTGAGGAAAAGGCGTGAAGAAATTTGTTCTATTTCCTTTGTGACAAGGAGTTAGGGAAGCCTAGGGTAGCAAAAACACTTCGTGTCTACAGAAAGACCAGAGTTCTGGCCTACGCTCTATGATTTTAGGCAAACCACGAAACCACTTTTTGATCTCAGTATCCTCATCGGTCAAATTGAGATACAGTAATACCAACTTTGTTCAAACCTAACCACCTACTGGACTGAGTTGTGAGGTTGAACACAATGATTATGAATGGAGAAAACAGCTATTAAATGAAGCAATCTAATAACTACATAGGCAACTGAAAATAAGTCTCCTAAGATTCTACTCCTCTTAAAGGAAATGTTTAGTAATCATCAATAACATCTGTATTGAACTTTATAACATGCAAGGGAATTTTATGTGCATTTATTCTATTTTGTTTTCAAAACCCATTGTGGTAGTATTATCATTTCTGCCTTTTACACTTAAGGATACTGAGATTGAGAGAGCTTAAATAACCATTAAAGTTTGCACTCTTTGTGAGGGCCAGATTCAGGCTCTCTGACTCCTTGGTTGCCTTCCCACTAAAATCCTCATCACCAAGATATTAATATTATTATCATAATATTAATAATGTTTGTTATATGCATTTCTCTTTGATCAAGGACACTGAAACATCAAAACAGAAGCTCTGGAAAAAAATGCCAGACATGTAAGAACCGCAAGTTCACTTTCTTGTATTAAGGAAAAGTAGCTGTCCCCATCTGATTTGCATTTTATGCAATACAGTAGGAAATATTTAAGTTGACAAATAGGATATTTACAACTGCAACAGATCCTTGGCAGTTAGTTTTTAACAATTGTTGCAAATGTGATTTATTTGCTATTATAAGAGGGCATTACTGTGCGAATATGACTCCTGAAATTAGCATCAGTTTAGCAAGGGGCCTTGACAGCCTGACCTCTTAATATCCTTATAATGATGCCATTTACATTCCATGCTTACTCAAGTCACTCACTGCTAGATTTGTTTGAGAGGAGTCCACTCTAGGGCAGATGTATTCTGTATTTTAACACACCGAGTTGGTGTGGGGGGCACATGTAGGCCTTCTAAGGGGAAAAACTGTTTAATCAAGTCTTCATGAAAATGTGTTTGTTTCCAACTTCCTACAGTGAAAATGCATTACTGCTAATTACAGCATACTCCAGAAACACAATACTTCATGTTTTCTCCACAAGACATTTCCATGGCATGGATATATTAAACAAGAACACGTTTTGATCCTCTGCAGCTTTAGCTTTTAGTGTGAGTGGGAAACTAGTCCTGGGTAAGGATTAGCTGGGCCAGGATTAATGCCATCTCCACCAGCAGGGAAAGGGCAGAGGGTGGACTTGGAGCCAGGCAGAACTGGATTCAGATCCCAGCACCACCACTTCCTAGCTGTGTGGACATGGGTACCTCTCTGAACCTCTGTTTCTTTATCCATGACATGGAGCTGTTATTTTTAAGGTTATTATAAAGATCTAAGATGTTTGTGAAGCACCTGGCACACTGTAGGTACTTGATACATGGGAATTGGTCATGTTTGTGTTGCTTGACAAAGCTCAGATGTTACCTTCTCCATGATGCAGCCCTGAGTTCAAACTAGACAAACTCAGCCTGTCTGTTCTTTCTCTGCTTTGGTACTACTTTGTTCCATCCCTTTATCATATCAAGTATTCATTGTGTTGTAATCAATTGAGTATGATTCTATCTGTCTTCCCATTCTTGATGTGTCTCTTTACCTTTTACACTCAGATAACTAGCACAATAATATGCCTTGAGCATTGAACTCAGGAGGATTCTGGGGGTGCTTCTGGATTCAGTGTAGGGGTGAGGGGTGACAAGAGAAATTAAGGACGGTCTGCCACAGGAGAGGAGAGAGGGTACCATATGACCCACTTTGCCATCAGCAGTTTAGCACATAGTGGATGCTCAGTTAAGTATCTGTCAAAGGTGTTAATGGACATTACTCAATTACCTAGTAGCTTAGAGTAACTTATTGCTTATATATATCTGTTTATCAAAGCATGTTAATTTTTATTGATCATAGTATCCTTCTAATGACCCTGGGATTCAGCTAGGGTGGATGCTATCTTCGCTTCCCTGTTGAGGATACTGTGACATTGTAGGGTGGGTGAAGTGACTTTCCTGCACCCTTAAGGTAAAAATAGTGGTAGAGCTAAGGCTTGTAGGCCAACCCTAAGTTTCCCTTAAGAATCATGTTGAGATTCCCAGAGAAGCCAGCACTGCTTTTTCTGAAGCCAGGGCAAACTGCCCTTTTCTATTATTTACGCACTCAGGGCAAACTGCCTTTTTCTAATATGTACTCACTCTTTCCCCCTCTGTCTGCTCTGCTTGAACTCCCCATCCTCTGGAGTTCCCATCCAGCTTCATTTCTCAGTAGCAAGCATTGCACTGGCTACTTTAGAAGTGACAAACCACAGGCAGAAAAATAAAAGTGCACATGAGCCTTTCGGAACCGGGCCTCTCCATCAGATTATCTTGGACAGGTATTTCCAATTGTGTAACCTCCCACAAGAACCTTAAATCTTCTGACGAGAATCAGACTGGAGACTCTCTCCCTCCGTTGAACGAAGGAGAAACAGAAGCAAAAACATCTACTCCGTTAAGTCACATGTTCACTGTTGTAGTTGGGTCTGGTGTGGTTTGGGGTGGTCAGAGGTGGTGGGGGCCTTCTCTCCTGGTGGCTCATCACACCCTCACTTCTTTGGCTCCTGTTCTACTCAGGTGTGGGCAACAGGCCTCAACCTCTCATACAGTGACCAGCTGGCCCTGACTCAGCTCACCTTATACTTGACCAACGGCCACCTGGATTGCAGTTTGAGCACCCTTGAAGTGCCCCGCTTTGTTCCCAAGAAAGACAAGAAAATGAGCCACCTAAACACTGCAGCAATGCCGGTAAGCTACCGATGCTTCCTGATTCTCCTCAGTGTCAGCAATACTCACCTGCCATTTACTGAGCTCTGGTTGTGTGCCAGGCTCTATGGGTCCAGAGGGAAGAACGAATCTCAGGCAAGTCTTTGAACCTACCAAAATGGGCTTCTGGTACATGAATGGAGGAAAGGGGAGGTGGCATCCAGAAAGGGCAAGCACTATGTGGAAGGACGAAAGAACATGGGGCTTTCCAGGGCTGGATGTTTGTGTGTTCCCCTCCATTCTCTTCTCAGCTCGCTTCCCGGGGCAAGTACATCGATACCCACTGCTTCAATTACCAGAAGCTTCCAACAAAACCGGTATTTTTCTAGCCCCAGTCTCTTTTTTGAGCCTCAGACTCCTAGATTCAATATTCAACAGAATGTCTCAGAGTCCTCAAGGCTCAAACTACCCAAAACTGCACTCACCGTCTCTCCTCCCCTATACTTCCTCTTGGTGGGTCGGGCCAGAAGCTGATCACTCACCCTGTATCACCACATCCAGTCAGCAACCAGCTCTTGTTGATGCTAGCTGCTAAAATGCCTCAACTCTGACCCCTCCTTCCCCCGTCAAAGATACTGCCTTCATTTCAGCTTTCACGGTCTCACACTAGTGTTACAATAGCTTCTCATTAAGGCTCCCTGCCTCCCGTCAAGGTGGTTAAAGCGAAAAGTGAATCTGAGCATGCTGCTCCCCTACTTAGGATTTTGAAATGACTCCTGTCATCTTCAGGAAAATCCCAACTTCTCAGCTTGGTTAATGAGGCCCCTTGTGATCTGTGGCCCAATCCCCCATTCTCATCACTAGGCCATCTCTAGGGGGCTAGAGGCAGTAGTCCTGGGACTGGTTCAGGTTTACCAACCTCAGGACCCTGGATAACAAAGGGCAAAACCTCTGTGGGGACAGTGGGCTAGGTTGGTCCTGGGGAAGGAGAGCAGAGTTCAGGAGGACCAGATGGCCCTTCCTGTAGGTGGGATATGAGAGCAGATTGGGGCTCAAGCCACAGCTGCTCTGACAATGCCAGAGGCTTTCTTCTGCCTTCTCTTAAAATAGTGGGCTTCGTGCCCTTTTTGCAAATGAAGCTCTACTTGAGGTCCAAATATGTCAAGCAGATAAAAGAGGAATGCCAGTGGTTAATAGGACCCCCACTCCAGTGCCCTAGAGATATCTTTTCAGAGCAGCATCTCCTGCCTCTCTGTTGAGTCTCTTTGGGTCCAAGAGACACCTCTGGATTTAAAGAACACTTGTTTGACTCTGCCCAGGATCCCCACATCACCTTCCTTGGCAGGAACTCAGTGTACACTTGGAAGGGTAAACTGGAGAGGGTGCCAGATGTCTTGGGGGGCTCAGGCGACAGCCTCCTTCTCCTGCTCAATCCACTTGTCCTATGAGGTACCATTGCTCATGGGAATCCCTTAGATCTCTTTGCTTATTAAGAAGAGAAGCAGAGTTGGACTAGGAATGAGAAACAGGCCTCTTTTAATTAGGTCCCAGGACCTTGCTAGGAATTTCCCAGGTTCGGTCCCACCTGTGGCCTCTGTCCTCACCAAAGGGACCTACAAGACCCTAAGTTCAGTGCCAGAGGGAGGGACAGCAGTAGAACTTGACACCTTCTGGCTTAGTGAACCTATCTCCATGCCATTTCCAAAAGGAAGCTGGAAGCTGAGTTAATATTCAACGCAAGACTTCCAAAGACAATTTGCTGCATTTAAGTATGGTGCTTCAGAAGGCTGTAAGCAGAAGTTGTACTTTGAATCAGAAGCACTCTCCCATCTTCCCCATCTTGCCTATAGATTTCAATCCTAGCTACAGGTGACATACAGGAATTCTCCTGTGATCAAGAGTCTTAAACACTTTTAGGAATTGCCCACACACAAGAGGGACACATTATGATCTTCAATAATTCAAATGTCTCTACAATCACTGAAGAAGAGCTATTCAGGTTTTCTGATGTAGGGATAAATTGAAAGTGCTTTTGTTTTTAGAAAGATACATGGAGCTTCTAACCCTGGTGCCACTGTGCATGTGTGTGCACACACGTGCTCCTATGTGTATGTGCACGTGTGACAGGTAAGTTTTAAAAGAATCACGCACGCACGCATGCACGCACAGTACAATTTACAACCAAACTGAAGCTCCTGAACAAGTGTGAACAGACTGTGATGCCATCAGGTTTACAGTCAGTTGACAGCCCCCTTTGAAGACAAGAGAAAGGAAATACACAGATATGACTACAGTGATAATGAGGGCACATTCAGAACAAATGCCTATAAAAGGTGTCCAGTTTGGGCCTATTCCTTTAGATAATACGCTGTGCAGGGGAAAAGCAAAAACTTTTCTGAACTCTAAGAAGAGCCATTGTCCCCTTATTAGAAACAGGTGGCAAACCACTCTCATTTAGACCCGGTTAGACCAGGTGCGTGGGCTTCTGATCCAGTGTCCTCCACAAATAGCCCCTTGAAGGTGGAAGCAAGATCGGATGAGTCCCAGATGTACATGTTTTGAAAATGAAAAGGAGTCACCTAACGGCTTTTTAACTTTTAATTAACGTTCTGTCAGACTGGACGTAACTTGCTACCCTTTTCTGTCCGTTTTTTACTCTTCCTCTCTCTTGGTGGACCCTCGATACCACAGTTGGTGAGTGGCCAAAAGGGACCATCTCTGCAAACATCTTAAAACAACCCCAGTCATTTATAAGCATTTTAACAGCACATGATCTGTAATGAATGATTAAGTAAAACCTTTTGTGTTAAATTATGATGTTAATAATGATTCTGTCTCCTGTAATTTATTATGAATTCTCAAATGCTTCGGGTTTGATTTTGATAGAATGCAACAACAGAGTTTATGTGATGACTTTATTTTTAGAACTCCTTCTTTGAAGGCACGCATTTCCCCACTACTGCTGCTACTGTAATTATGTACAAAACCACTCACTCATTAGAGTTAGGATACGTTATCTTCTAGACAGATGAGGCTAAATAAGCAACACATTAATAATTCAGAGAGCAGTTCATTATGCATGTGGATGCCTGCTTCATAACTGAAATAAGAAACTCATCAGCCTCTGCCAACCCTTAAACAATAGTTCTATGTTATTGCAACCACATTCAAGTTTACGCTTGTTAAACTGCTACTTGGATTATTTTATCAAACATTCATTTATTTGTGGTCCCTTACTGCCGAGAACAGATTTTGGAAGCTCCTTTTTTAAGTTAATGATTTGAGCAATGGGTGTTATTAATTCTCAGAATATTATAAACATGATTAATTTTCAGGCAGAGATTTATTACATAAGGATTTCAACTATGTCAACTGAAATGCATCACTGTCAAAACAAGTATCATGGCGAAAATAGAATACGCTCCACACTTCAAGTGCTGGTGCTCAGAACTAAATCAATTTAAATTGTGGCTGAAGCAAAATTATATTCTCCAGTGAAAAGGAGTATTTCGAGCTTTCTTTATTTGGCTTGAAGCGTTCTTGTTAGATTGTGATTTAGAAAGGTAGTTTAATAAAACTAGACTTCTACCAATAATATTTTGCCTTCTATTTCTTCCCCCTTGTTTTACTAGAAAAGGCTAACCTCTGAAATTCCCACACATTCCAAATGTGGCCAGTGGGAATTTGGAGAGGACAACACTGCTCTAAGTCAGGGGTCATGAATTCTGATCCTCTCTCTGGCCTCAGTTTCCTTGTTTATAAAATAAGGTAAACCTAAATGACCCCCGGGGTCTCCTAAGGCATTTGATTTTATGGGGCCTATAGAGTAGGGCTCTGTATCAAGCCTGGCCCAGGCAGTGTCATGCACAGTGGGGTACTGGGGACAGGGAATTTTTCCTGTAAGGGGACATAGGAAGGGCCCATCCCTCTGTTCCACAGCCTTCCATTGAATGGTCTTTTTCTTGCAGAATCTTTTAGAAAGGAGTAATATTGTTGTGACAGGTCACATGTTAAGTTCTCATCAGCCATCACCTTAGTTATCAGTTAATACTTTCAGCCAGAATCAACTAGAAATAAGTTCACCTCTTTGTGCCAGGCACTCTACTAAGCGCAGAGGATATAAGCATGAGTAGCAAAGAGCTCCAAGTTTTTCAAAGGACCCAGATAGGCCAGCATATAACTATAATGCATATAATAACATGATAATAACATCCAAAATGTACTGAGCCTTTACTCCTCACCAGGTTCTTTAACTAAGTGTTTTACATGAATCTTTATACAACCTAACATATGGGGCAGGTGCTGTTATTATGCTCATTTTTAGATAAGAAGACTGAGGTTAAGAAATGTTAAGCAACTTGTGGAAGGTCACTCAACAAGCAAGTATGGAAGCCAGAATTAAGCCCAGGCCTGTCAGACTTTAAAGCTTGTGTCTGAGCATTGTGCTACCCAACCTGCCTTGTGTTGGCTGAGAGTCAATGACCCGACCCCAGAGTACAGCTTCAGCTCATCCCTGAAGAAGTCTCTGGTTGAGGCCATGGAAAAAGCTCTTCTTCCAAAGGAGGCTTCATCTCCCGGTGTGATGAGGTTATTTGCAGGCATATTACTATTATCCACTGGCTCCTAATCTGCTCCGAGCTAAGCCGGGACTCAGTGAGCACTGAATGGGCCAGATGGTTGTGGAGGAGTCTTCCGATGCTATAAAATTCTTTAGGTTATGACTTCCTTGGTAAACCTAAATGGATTTTACAGCATCAGAAGAGTCAATTACACAAGTCAGCCTTTTAAAAATGATGTTTTCCATTTGTATAATGCTTTATACTTTAAATAGACATGAGCTTATTTGATCCCCAAGATAACCCCAAGAAGTAGACAAGACATGGATTATCATACCCATTTTACAGATTAGGAAAGTAAGGCTATTCAAAGGTAAGTGAACTGCCCAAGGTCATAAAGTTAAGTAAGCAGCAAAGTCCAGGTTTTCTGATTCAAGTCCCTTTCTGATGAAAAGATTTACTGGTTGGTTGTTGTTTTGTTTTGTTTTTCAAGTAATTTATCTTATTTGTGAAACTATTTAACAAATGCTAATAAGAGCTAACTTGTTTTTGAGTGCTTATTCTGTGCTAGACACTGTTCCAAGGTCTTTACGAACTCATCTAATCCTCGAGACAATACTGTCACCTGTGCTATCAGGCTGGATAAAAGACAACACTAGATCATTGACAGTTTTTTCCTGTAGGAACTGCAGAGTTGGTTAAGTCTTTAAAAAAAAAAAAAAGTAGGTGTATCGTATATGCTCATCTTTATTTGCATTATTATAACACACATATTAAGCACTTAAGATAAGCCAGGAATTTCACCAAGCATCCAGGATACAGAGACATTTGACAAAGTCCCTGTCCTTGAGGAGTTGAAAAGAAATATAAAATAGATAGCACATACACAAGGAAAAACCACAAGGTCTCATTTAAGTGCCATTTAGGTGACAGTCCCTTAACCTGCTGCTGGAGTTCTTAGGAGAAACAACTGTGGACAGGCGGGGACAGAGGATGCTTTACTAAGAACGTAGAACTTGGTCTGGCCTTAAAGACTAAGGCAGTCACCATGGCAAGGAGAGGGAGACCTCCCCCAGCGGAAAGGACAGCAGCCGAAGAGAGCCCGTGGTCTGTTATGAACCAGTTGGGCTGGGGCAGAGAATCTGGGAAGAGGGAAGTGGGAGAAGTGGTTGGAGCAGTCCACTGAGAAAGTTTGGGAGAGTCTTCCAGCCAAGCCAGGTGTCTGGATTTCATTTTGAAGGCAAAGAGGAGACACTGAAGATTTCTGAGCATTGACCAACCTGAGTTTGGGAAATGCTCAATCTGGTAGTAATGCTCAGAATCCCAGGTACCAGTGGGGGCAGGAATAGCCTGGAAAATTACATTTGGTGTAGGTCTACAATGCTCCAGGCCCTGCAGATGTTTTCAAAGAAACAGCAACAACAATAGTAGCTACTGTATCAGGTGCTAGGTGCTTATTGAATCATCAAAAGTCAGGGAAGTTAAATGACATATTCAAGATCACACATATAGTAAGTGGCCTAGTGAGGTTTTGAACTTCAGTGAGTCTGACACTGTATAACCTTTCCACTATAGAATTCTGCTTGCAACCCCACCTCCCTAGTAGAAAGAAGAAGCTGCCCTCCAGGCCATAATGGTCTGGACTAGGACGGTGATGGTCATGGAAAAGAAGATGTCGCTTGGAGACATACACCAAATATCCTGGCTTTTCTTTCCGATTCCTTATGAATCACAAGCCCAGGACTGGGAGGAGGGGGAATTGCAGTCTGTCTCCGTAGAGCAAAAGAAACCTCAGGACAGCCTGTCCTTACTTGCTGTCCAGTAATACTGGACAGTGAGCTCTTCTGCCTTGCTTTGGAGCCAAGATACACAGCACTGAGCTGGATCCTGCTACCAGATGCCTGCCTACCTCTCTCCCTCGCTGACTGGGTCCTGATCTTGGGTTTGCTAGTTTATATACTATAGCAGCATAAGACAACTTTAGAAGACAAAAATAACCTTGGAATTATCTTGTGAATTCATGGTAATTACCACGCAATTACATGCTCAGTAACTACAATGGAATTCCAGAGTATTTACAGTTCACTTCCATACACAAAAGCTCGGGCTTCTGGGCCTCCATTGTGAAGGCAGGAGCATGGCACAGCCTGACACGGCAGGGCAAGCAGGCCTGGCGGTCACGCTCCTCCACACTGACTACACAGCTGAGCCAGCATTTCCCTTAACCAGTTCTTGTTACCCCACCAATAATCCCTGTCAGGTCCACCAGAGCTACGTTGTCCTCCAAAAGATGTCCTCTAGGGGCAAGGCCTGGGATGACTGTCCTGAGCTGTCATTCTCTAGGGATGGTGTGACTGTCCTCTGTTTTGTGAATCAATCTCTTCTTCTGCCCCAAAGTGCTCAGTGACTGCAAGTCCCCTGAATTACATCCTTTGAAGTGTCTCTTAAGTCAGAGAGAAGTGCAATCCACTTACCCTATTTCATGTATCCATTCTTTCTTTCATTCAAGAAACACTGAATGCTAGCATCATGTCCAGCCTGGGGATTCAGAAACCAAACAGTGCCTGCCCTCAGAAAACTCCCAGTCGTGTAAGGGAGCCAGACAGGGGAACAACTCATGATAGGTCAGGGTGATAACAAAGCACAGTTGTGAGGCATAGAGGGTCAAATAGATTTTCTTTTGTAAAAATAGAATCCCCAGTGGCTCCCAGTGGGACAATACCAATGAGGTGCACAACTCGATGCATTAGCCTGGGGGAGCCTAACATTTTTGTAGATGTGGATCCTGCTTATGTGTGGGAAGAATGGGCTTAATTACTACTATTGATAACGCAACCATCAGATACACTACTTTACGTAAATGTGAAAGGAAAAGACACAATATGTGGGGGACATATGTCACAAAAGGTGAACATGAAATCTGAGTGTGTGTGTGTGTGTGTGTGTGTGTGTGTGAGAGAGAGAGAGAGAGAGAGAGAGAGAGAGAGAGATGCAGGTGGGGAAATGTTCATTCTCCGCTGGGCACTCACTCAGTTGGCCCCAGTTTCCTTGCATTAGCTCAGAGACAGAGAGAGAGCCTGGGGTTTCACAAAAGACAGTGTGTCAGGTCATTAGGATCCTTGCAGCCAGCTGTGAACCAGCTGCACCTCCTTTTCCTTCTCCTATTTCAAGTCACTGCATGCGATCAGGCACCTGGTTGCCCAGCACCTGAGAGTCTCCAAAGTTCAAAATCTGGTCCAGGCATCGCCATTTTCTATGCCCTAAGGTTGGCCATGGCTCTATGTGCAGTTCTCCAAATTTCCATTTACCCAAGGACAAACAGAGATAATTGTCAAAGGCAAACATCATATTTCACAAAGGACATGCTACAAAACTATCGGGATTCAATACTTTCTTTTGCACATATTAAATTTTAAATATTTTAGGAGATATTATAGTTGAAATACTTTGGACCTACTGTAACCAGTCTCTTTGGGATAGCTCTCATTGATAGGCAAGCAAGATATAGAATAGCTATTTCCCAAACAAAGAAAGCAGTTGGAATTAAAATTCTAACATTGGTCCCTTCAAGGAGGTGGAGTGCACTTAGTGATTTGCTGCCGAAGAGCAAAAAGGGGGAGGGTATCTTTACAGCAAGAAACCTGATGAAGACTACCTTAGCCAGGTGACCAAGGTCAGCATCAACAGTGATAAATCATGTTGATATATGTATTCTTGATATGAGGTGATGAAAGCGGCAGTTTACCTATGTAGTGCTTCTCTCCAAAACCAACAACCCCCATCTAATCATGAGAAAAACATCAGACAAACACAAATTGAGGGACATTCTACAAAATACTTGATCAGTATTCCTCAAAACTGTCAGGCAAGACTGAGAAACTGTCACAGCCCAGAAGAACCTACGGAGACATGACAACTAAATATAATGTGCTGTCCTGGAGGGGATCCTGGAACAGAAAATGAAAATTAGGGAAAAACTAATGAAATCCAAATAAAGTATGGACTTAATAGTAATGTGGCAATTTGGTTCCTTAGTTGTGACAAAGGTACCACATCAATGTACAATGTTAACAGTATGGGAACTGGGTGTGGGCTATACAGGAACTCTCTGTATTATCTTTGCAACCTTTCTCTTAATCCACAATTATTCTAAAATTAAAAGTTTATTTAAATATTTAGTAAAGAGTCTGACATTCAGTTGTGATTCTTTTCCAGTCACTGGCAACCAGTCGCTATGCGGTAATGAGCACCCAGCTGAGGCACAACAATCTCTCTCTGATTTTCCACTATGTTTTTCTCCAGATGTGTAAGGCCCATGGCATCGGCTATGATATTGAGGTATGAAGGGTGACAGTTGGCCAAGGCTGGACAAAATACGGGCCTGTGGGTGATCTAGGCAGCTAATAATTTGATGCACCTTCAAACAGATATTCTTTAAACATTGGTTTGACATGTATTTAGAGGAAGGTTGAGTGCTGCTTGGGGAAGGGCAGGGGGTGGCACTTGGTCTTGGGAAGTTGATCTCTGACCCCAAACTTGTACACCCAACTTAGTAAAGCAAAAACCCTGTAGCTCACCAGACTTAGGAGTAATTTGGGGGACCATCTCTTAATCTTGAAGCATGTCCTGAGCTTTCTGACCCCACCCAAAGCTGCTTACTAATAAATATCCTCTTAGTCTGTTTGGGCTGCTGTAACAAAGCACCATATACAAGATGGTTTAAACAACAGAAATGTATTTCTCACAGTTCTGGGGGCTGGGTAATCCAAGGTGAAGTTGCCGATCAATTCAGTTCCCGGTGAGGACTCTTCCTGACTTGCACGATAACTGCCTTTTTGCTGTGTCCTAACACGGCGGGAAAAGAGCAATCTCTGATGTCTCTGTAACCTCTTCTAGAAGGACACAAGTTCTAACTGAACAGGGCTCCACCCTTATGACCTCATTAACCATAATCATTCCCTTAAAGTCCCTGATTCCAATACATTCACATGGGGGATTAGGGCTTAAACATATGAATGGGGCGGGGGGGGGGGGGCGGGTGATACACAATTCAATCCATAGCGTCCTTCTACCTACATACCATAGTTTCTTTCTAGGAGGAGTTCTGATTTTAAAAAAAACAAAAACACTTTCCCCCATTTTTGGTCTATTTCCAGTGACATTGATGGCCCCTACCCAGCTTCTTCATCCTTAGTGTAGCTGGATGGGGGCAAAGTGGGATGTAATATCTCCTACTTAAACTAGAACCTCCATTTTGTGCCTAGAGATTCATACTACTCTGAGAAATAGTTTCATGATTTTGCACTTTGATTCAGATCTTCACATCTGAAATTCTTAGAGGGCTATTCTAAGACCTGAGTGACCCTATGTGCTCTTGTGGAACACCCTTCCTACATCACATCAAACATATTAAAATATATTCACCTCTCACATTAAATATAATGTATAGATAATGACAAAGAATTGAGCAATAACCAATTGATCAAATGTTTTGATTTGTAGATACTCAGTTCCATATTTATTAATTTTTGTTTTTCATATTTGAAAACAAATAGAATTTTTCAGGGTTCACATATTGTTATAGGCCCTTGAAAAGCATATGGACCTTAGGCACAGGGCCAACAGTGAACAGGATGACTGGCTGACACTTGGCAATCCCCAGCACACTGTAGGGCACTGTCAGGGTGCATAACGCCTTTTGATTAGGCTGATTCATGCTGACTGCAAACACATAAAATGAAGCTCATATTCCCTTGCAAATTACATAAAAATTGATAAAATATAGAAAGAATGAAAAGGACAGATTGAACTGATTTATCTGAAATTAATTATTACATCTGCTCAACACAATCTCTTTGGAATTAAATACAGTTGATCCTTGAACAATGCCGGAGTTAGGGGCGCTGACCCTCCACATAATCGAAAATTCAAGTGTAACGCTATAGTTGGCCCTATGTATCCACAGTTCGGCATCCAAGGATTCAACTAACAACGGATGTGTAGTAGTGTAGTATTTACTGTTGAAAAAAATTTGCATATAAGTAGACCCATGCAATTCAAACCCATGTTGTTCAAGGGTCAACTGTAGTTTTTAGCCCTAAATTAATTAGACTTACATGTGCCAGAAGGTGGCTAAATCTAACTCTAGCTTTACCTGAATCAACTTATTTTATTTTCTTCTGAAATATCAAAGCAGAACAAGCTCTGTGAGTGGGCATATTTGGCAGGGAAAGTCTCCTGCTGAAAAGAAAACGGGCTCCATAACTTTCTATTGCCCGAGATTATTATTAGAGATTTATTTCTTTGGCTGAAGGCTTTGTACTTGATTGAAGTTCTAGTACTCCTGGGAAAAGTAAAGCACCAAACTTTACAAGTTATTTACACCTTTGTGGCTCTGAGTTAATCAGATTCATTTCTAAGAAGAAATTTTAGTACAGGAAACAGGCTACTAAGGCCCAGGGGAAACAGTGGATGGTGCAGAGGAAGGGGTTCCACTGAGGGTAAGAAGAATGAAGAAAGGGCAGAGGGGCATAGAAGAACTGACAGGCATATTTCGTAGACTCTGCCTCCAGGTCAACTGTGCTAAACAACGTATAAAGGATGAAAGATGAACTGGAAGAGAAAGAGAAATATAGATTGGGGGTGACGGAGTGATGGAACAATATGAAGAAGAAAAAGATAACAGAAGAAAATAGAGAAAATAGAAGAAAATCCAGAGACTGGAACAATCTATAAAAATAAGGTAGGAGGGGATAAATAGAAAGAAAAAGAGCAAATAATAAACAAAAGTACAAGAAGAGAGGAGAAATGGAATCATAAAAATCTGAGGTAAGAAGGAGGAGACATGTGACTACTTGGAATATTTGGAAATTCTCTAACAATGTCCTTGCTCTATTTTTCCTAAGATGTATTCTCATCTTTTCAGACACTGGGGTCCCTCCCTTGTCAGAACTCTCCACTTGTTCTCTCCGATGCCTTTTCTTGGAGAGGCATTTACCAAGCACCTACTATGTGCTGGCACTGAGCTAAGCACTATTACTTTATTATCTCTTTCATCTTCATATCTCTCCTGTAAGAAGTTGTTATTTCTACCATATCGCAGTGAGGAATTTATGTTTAAAGAGTTTAAGCACTTTCCCCAGGTCACAGAGCCAGGCATTTTATGAAATGCCTTAATCCATAATTGTCTGTAAAGTTAAATATGATTCTTTTTCTTACACCAGCGTATTCCCTATGCACTTTTTTCCCCCTAAGGACTGTTTCCCACTAACTATGTATGTTTCTAAAATATTATTACCAATCCAGTCCAAGAATTCTGGGATCCATTTCAAATAAAATATTCCACCTAGGTAATTCTTGTGTATTCTTCAGCTGAAGAAGCGCAAACTTCTCCATAACCCCCATGACTATCTCCACCTTACAAAAGAAAAAAAAGTTATGTCTAACAATTAACTTCCCTAAAATTTTATTGCCTCCTTGGGTTATTCTGAGTCTAAAAAGAAGATCACTTACTCTAATTCCAGTGTTACCTACGCCACCTGCTTCCACTCTCGGTCAAATTTAATGTGGGTGGCTCTTTCCAGAAAAAGAAGCAACGTTAACAATACATCAGTGTCATTGCTACCAAAAGAAGAATCCTCAAAGTCCTTATTCTCAACATTATGTTTTTCTTCCCATTATCATCATAGAATTTCACATGATGTTTCTTGTCCAAAATCTTAGGGGTAAAAGAGGGAAATGAGATCACCCTTTGAGTTTATTTTCCTTGCTGAATATTGGAAGGACGCATTGCTGAGTTTGTAACCAACTCGGTGGGTCTCATTCCTGGTATTTCTGTTATGCTAGAAAATACCCCCACTGATTTCCTAATGAAATGAACTTGTAATGAAAGCCATATGGAGAAAAGTGTCATGTTTACTGCCTGCGACAGTGTGGCAGGGCTGGTCTCGCACATACATAGGCAGTGTGCCATGATCCTAAATAGCTCCACAACCACCAGCAATCACTTCCTCGGGCCAAGGGATTGCCATGGTGGCAATCATTAAGGCTGTTCAAAATGTTCTGATTCTCCTCCTTCCAGGCACATAACAGAATTGTACTTCCTCCACCCTCTCCCTGAAGTCAGGCGTGGCCATGTAACTTGTTTTGGCCAGTGAAATATGAACAGAATGATATATGTCCTTTTTATACCTTTAAGAGCCACTCTATGAGTCGCCATAGCCTTTTTCCTGCCTTGGAAATCCTGGAAGAACACTGAGCTGGAGCCTCCTTCAGCCCTGAGTGTACCTACAGGGACCAGAGATCCACGCCGACCCATGTGGGAAATGGAGTATGAGCAAGAACCAACTTTTTTGTTAACACAGACTAAGAATTGTTTGTTTTTTTAATGACTGCAGCATAACCTGATTGACTCAGAAATTAGTGTCAAGAAAAGGATGCTCCCCAAAAAGAAAACAAATATTATCACTTCAACATGTAATCAGTATAAAAATTAATAAGATACTTTACATTTATGTACTAAGTCTTTAAAAGCTACAGCACAACTCAGTTTCGATTATTAATATTTCAAGTTCTCAGTAGCCCCATGTAGCTAGTGCCTACCACATTGGACAGCTCAGTAAAGAATGCAAGACAAGATCAACTAGTCAATAGCTCTCAGCCCTGGCGGCCCATTAGAATGGCGTGAGTGAGGAGATTTAAAAAGTACAGATGCTCAGGCAGGGCTGAGATTAATGTGAGGCAAGTGAGGCACTTACCCAAAGCACCTCAGTAATAAAGATAAATAATATTGTAATTCAATATGTTAAAAATCAAAATTAATGCAAGAAATCCATGATGAACAAAATATCAATATTTTAAATAAACATATACTGGTGTTTTTCCTTTGCCTTAGGCTCCAATATGGCTTAGCCTGGCACTGTACCCAGGACCCACTCCAGACCAATTAAATCAGTATTTCTGGAGGTAGGGCCCAGGCATTAAATTTTTAAAGCACTCAGATGATTCTAATGTGCAGCCAGCATTGACCACAGTTCTAGCCCAATGTCTGTCCTAATGCCCAGATTTCCTGATAAAATGGGGAGTCAACGGGCAGTTGTAATTCTGGCATGTGGTATCTTTTACCAAATCTCCAAAATGTAGTTTCCTTTTCTGTACTTCCAGTGATGAGGAGTTCACAGCTTCACCATTTCCACTATTGGACAACTCCAGTGTTAACTTTTATTTATTTGGAGAAGAACTGTTAAAAGATAGTTTTCAAAAAAGGATAAAATCATGCCTCTCATACAGATATAAAACTAAACACATGATAAAGATTTATTTAAGAGAGAAGAATTAAGCAGATGTTATAACCAGGACAAAAAAGAATCCAAAAAACCAGACAACTTTATAGATCATCACTACTGAAATGAATATGCAAATGGAGGCAAAACTGGTTTTTCCACAAGGAGAGCAGGAGAGGAAAATCAGTTGAACCTCTACCAGACTGGACAGAATTTGCTTGTCTCTCAGTCACCTACAACTTACAGAGTTGTAAAATATCTCCCATAGAATCAAGGTGTGATATAGACAGAACGTAGTTTTCCTTTGAAGTACCAATTATTTTCCACACAACAAACTGCTTCCCTATATTTTTTTACCCATTGCTCTTAGAACAGTGGTTTTCAAATTTTGATGTGTGTGAGAATCACCCAGGAAGTGAGCTAAAAGGCAGATTCCCAAAGAAAACAAAAGCAAAAACAAATGAATGGGACTTAATTAAACTTAAAAGCTTTTACACAGCAAAGGAAACCATTGACAAAACAAAAAGACCACCTACTGAGTGGGAGAAAATATTTGCAAATGATATGACCAATAATGGGTTAACATCCAAAATATATAAACAGCTCATACAATTCATCATTTAAAAAAAAGAAACCTGATTAAAAATTGGGCAGAAGACCCAAAGAGACATTTTCCCAAAGAAGACATATAGACGGCCAACAAGCTCATGACAAGATGTTCAACATCATTAGTCATCAGAGAAATGCAAATCAAAACAACAATGAGATATTACCTCACAACTATCAGAATGGCTATCATCAAAAAGAGCACAAATAACAAATGTTGGTGAGGATATGGAGAAAAGAGAACCCTCATACACTGTTGGTAGGAATATAAATTGGTGCAGCCACTGTGGAAAACAGTATGGAGGTTTCTCAAAAAACTAAAAATAGAACTACCATATGATCCAGCAATCCCACTCCTGGGTATATATCCAAAGAAAACAAAAACACTAATTCAAAAAGATACATGCACCCCAATGTTCACAGCAGCATTATTTATAATTGCCAAGATATGGAAGCAACCTAAGTGTTCATCAACAGGTGAATGGATAAAGAAGATGCGGTATGTATGTATAATGGAATATAACTCGGCCATAAAAAAGAATGAAATTTTGCCATTTGCAACAACATGGATGCACGCAGAGGTATTATGCTTAGTGAAATAAGTCAGACAGAGAAAGACAAATACTGTTTGTTATTACTTATATGTGGAATCTAAAAAATACAACAAACTAGTTAATACAAGAAGAAAGAAACAGACTCACAGATACAGAGAACAAACTAGTGATTACCAGTGGGAAGAGGGAAGGCAGGAGTGACAAGACAGGAGTAGGGGATTAAGAAGTACAAACTACTATATATAAAATAAATAAGCTACAAGGATGTATTGTACAGTATAGGGAATATAGCCAATTTTTATAATAACTATAAATGGAGTATAACCTTTAAAAATTGTGAATCACTATGTTGTATACCTGAAACATATAATATTGTACATCAACTATATATCAATAAAAAAGATGCAGTGTATATATGCAGAATGGAATATTACTCAGCCATGAGAAAGAAGGAAATCCTGCCATTTGTGACAACATAGATGGAACTTGACTGCATTATGCTAAGTGAGATAAGCCAGACAAAGACAAAAATTGTACAATATCACTTATATGTGGAATCTAAAAAAGTCAAACTCATAGAAACAGAGAGTAGAACGGTGGTTACCAGGGCCCGGGGTGGGTGGGGGATTGGGAAGATGTTGGTCAAAGAGTACAAACTTGCAGTTAGAAGATGAATAGTTTCTGGGGATCTAATGAACAGCATAGTGACTATAATCAACAATATTACATTATATACTTCAAAATTAATATGAGACTAGATCTTAAATGTTCTCACCACAAAAATAAAATGATAAGTATGTGATGAGATAGAGGTCTTAGCTAAAGCTACAGTGGTAATCATATCGCAATAAATAAATATATAAAATAACATGTACACCTTAAACTTACACAATGTTATAAATAAATTATAATCTCAATTTTACAAAAAACACTGTCCTAGAACATATCTATTCCATATTCTGGAGACATCCTTTCCAAATGTGCTTCTCACAGTATTTGCAATTAGCTCTAGATTTCAGTTCAAATCAGCCTTATTGGTCTTAGTGTAGTATGTTTTCTTTACTTTGTTTCCAACATAATATGCTATTTCTTTTCTTCCCATTCAAATTTTATAGGACAGGCAAGGAACTATCTTTATATTATATGAACACCTGAAGAGAGACAAGTTGGGAATGTTGTGAGTATGAAGTGTGTCTATGAGATGTAATAAGCTAAGAAAATAGACTATAACAACTAACAAGAATGATGCTTCTCATGCATTTTAATCAGCATGCTGATTTATTGGTTGTCTATCTTGTTTTATTTAGATCTTTAAGTATTTCATAAATTGACTTTAGATGTGTCAGCAGAAGTTCATAAGTATAATTGATTAATTATCCAAAATTGATGGGTAAGGGGCTAGTTTTAACAACATATTACACTCAAACACATACACCTACAAGGCACAGCAAATATGACTGATGAGGAACCAGCTCAGATGTCCCGATTGCAGAAGGGCAGTTTTCATTCTGGCATGCTTAGAAAAATGCTCTGGTGACTTGGCAAGATGCTCCCCAAAAAGGCAGGGTCTGTCGTCCCTCTTCAGATCCAGTTCCGGCCCTGATGCAGTCTCCTCAAGATACATTTATGCTGAGAAGAGTCCTATTGCACCACTCAGGAGGCTTCTCTATGCTTCCCTGTTTCCTGCAGATTTCTCTCCAGGTTATTCTGGAGAACAAGGAAAGTTGTCTCCTCATCTAGGACTCAGAACTTTAGAGCCACAACGTTGAATTGTGTCTTATTCATATCTTGGAATATGGTTATTTGGTACCTTTAAGTCATCCTGACTTATTGGGAAACTGTTTCTGTCTTATATTTTTCTTCCTTTTAATATCTACAGAATATTGAAGAAGAAAAGATGAGCAACTATAAACTTTTCTTTGTGTTGCTTGATTTTCTCTGGAGGATCAAGGAGAGGCTTTTCATGAGTTGGCTGGGCTTTGTTTGGCTTTATTGCAGTCAGGTCACATCAGGTGAGGGCTCCAAGAGGGGATGACCCTACAGACCAGAATTTTGTGGTTTGGCTTTACTGGGATAACTTCATACTGACTCCATTTGTACTGGCATATTTCTGGAAATAGTGGCATTTGAGTAGAAATTTCAAGGGAAAAATGAAGGAAATTCTAGAAATGAATTATTAATAGGGAACGGGACTTAGAGTCCATCTAGTTTCTTGATTCCCAGCCTGGGAACCATGGACCTGAGGAGGCTGAGGAGGGGTGGCACAAGGGGCTTGAATCCATGTGTGGACCCAGCATCACACACACACAATTTTTTTAAAGTATGGGTCTCAATCTTTAGTATATGTAAGAATCACTTTGGGGGACTTGATGAAACTATACTTGGTGAAACTGCACAGTCAAAGATTCTGATTTTCTTGATCTGGACGGGGCCCAGGAATTTGTTTGGAGAAGCACCCAGGGTCTAATACATACTGACCCTGTGGCAATAAAATACAAACCACTGTTAAAAATTAATGACTCTGAAGTTGCCTTTGGCTATTGTTTTTTCTATTAAAAGAAGAGATACTAATGTTCAGTAGCTATAAGGGGTAGGGGTAGGTGGTCCTTGGATTTTGGGAATCTAACTCAAAAAGTTTGGAAGTACTTATCTAGTCCAATTCCTTCATTTCAGAGAAAAAGAAATGAAGATCCAGAGAGTTTAAGTAACTTCCCCAAAGTCACATAGTCAGTGGCAGGACATAGAGCTCTGGTCTTCTGTCTTGGAGCCTGGGAAGCTATCTACTCCCACCCTGACCCAAGGGAAAGCCCAATCAGGCTGGAAGGAAGTCATTCCACAAGTGTCTAAGCTTTAGACTCTAAGGTGACTTATTTTACAGTTAACAACTGGGAAAAGAAGTAATCCCAAAGTTCTTTGCAGCTGCCTTAAGAGGCAGCTTGCTCTTTAGGTTCACCCCCTCAGGATAGAATGATTTTAAAAAACTAATCCATTCATTTAATCTGTTTTTAACTTTGATTTTTAAAAAAGTTTGAAAAATAGCTAGAAAAATACCCTGGAGTTTTGTTTCCAAGTTAAAACTTAACAGTGACCTAGTTGTTTGGAAATGTTCACTGACCATAGTTTAATTCTACAGGATGGTTTGCAAGTTGTCTCTGAAATCTTCTTTAAATGTATGTTCAGCTTTATAAAGACAGCTGTTCATGAATGGGGCACATTCTCCTCTGCACATAAATGGGGTGCATTCATAAGTAGCAGGAATCACTTGTATACATGAAATAGAAAACAAACTCTAGATGAAAGTCTCCAGAATACTGAGGTGCAAATGTCTCTGTAGGCAAGTAAATTGTTAGGCATGAATTTTACTCAGCAACAATTCTCTTAAACTAACAGTTTTTAAAATGAGCTAATACTAGTGTCCTAGCTCAGTGGTAGCCTTTTGCTAGGAATGACTGAACCTATTCCTACATTCTGCTAAGTTGATTAATAAAAAATATTTATTACACAAATCCTTTTTGTTGACAAGTTAAAATGGAGCCTCATCTTTCATATCTCCCTGAAGATTGCCACCTTGTGAGATTGAAAATACTCATTAAATTCCATCACCAGACAGGCACAAATGAGAGGGTGATTGTTTTTAAGCATGTGAGGGGAATCATTGGTAAACTCATTTGTTTGGATATCATTAACAGAACAATCGGTGAGGATCTCCAGGGGGTCCTCATGACCTTTGCTCGCAATCTCTTCATCATCCATCAAGAAATATCAGCACCTAATATGCAAGGCGAGACCAATTTTAAGGTGAGGTGTTAATTAACTAACGATCCTGGTTAATTTCTATACAAGGGCTGAAAATACCTCATGCTGCATTGTAAACAAGTGCTAAACCATTTTTTTTTCATTGTAAGCAGTACATATTTTACAACGTGCAGGGTCAATATTGTAAGGTTCCCACTGAACCCATTAGTTAAATTTAATAGTTTGAAACTTTTTCTTTGAAATATAGTAGACTTGTTTTAACTTACTGCAATTTCCAAACGTAAGCTTACAAGACAACAGGGCTTTTTGATGTTAAAGGTGAAGTGTCACAATGGAGCCAAAACAGAGACTGTCACAACCAAAAACCCTGAATATAATCTACCTATATTTCAGATAATACAATGTCTGGCTAAGGATTCCTGGGAAGCCCAAATTTCTAGGGCCAGAGAAGTTCTGAGATGCCAGGAAGGACCATGTGTGTAGAGAGAAGAGGAAAACCTCACCATATACGTAAGCCATCTGCTCCACCCCATTTTGCCAAAGTGGGACAGGTGTTTTTCATCACTAACCTTTCGAAGCTTCCAAACGTCCCTTAAAGATGTTGGTTCAGGAAATCCAGTCATGTGTAATTGACCAGAAGTCTCGAAACTCTAGAAAACAGGAGCAAGATCTACACCGAAAGTTTTAAAAATACCAGCTGAACAGAGATGAACACTTGGTATTGCTCACCAGAGTCTGCATCTGGTTCCCAGTCTGAGCCTTCATCGTGTCTGAACGGGTCAAGTAAGTCAAGGGACTCATCAGAAACCATGTGCGGGGACTTCCGTGGCGGTCCAGTGGTTATGACCCCACGCTTCCACTGCAGGCGGCGAGGGTTTGATCCCTGATCGGGGTTTGATCCCTGGTTGGGGATCTATCCCGAGTGGCCAAAAAAAAAAAAAGAAGGAAAGAAGCAGGGAAGGAAGGAAGGAAGAAAGGAAGGAAGGAAGGAAGGAAGGAAGGAAGGAAGGAAGGAAGGAAGGAAGGAAGAAAGGAAGAAAGAAAGAAAGAAAGAAAGAAAGAAAGAAAGATAGAAAGAAAGAAAGCCACATGTGATTTTTCTCTTAAATGGAAAGCCCAATAAAAGCTTGATAAAAATAAAAATTTTGAATACTTTTTTTCCTTGAGCTAGGGCCTGGTCCCTCTAGTAACAGTAATAATGATAATAATGCTTTGCTCTTCAATGTGATTTTATGTGTTGCATCAACTTTCACTGGTCCTAAAGGATCTATGCTCATCATTTATATTCTAAGTTCCTGCCAGCTAGCATCATTTCATCTGTTACTGTGATGTGCAAAATTCTGAGCCTATATGCACGTGATCGGTTATCTGTCCAAATACAGCTAATAGTCAGAATCAGATGGTGCTGTGGACTGAATTGTGTCCTCCCAAAAGTTCACGCGTTGAACCCTTCATCCCCAATGTGATGATATATGAAGATGGGGACACTAGGAAGTTATTATGTCTAAATGAGGTCATAATGGTGGAATCCTCATGATGGGATTAATGCCCTCAAAAGAGACCAGAGAGCTTGCACTCGTTCTCTCTGTCTCTGTCTCTGTCTCTCTCTCTGTCTGTTTCTCTCTCTCTCTGTCCCCCTCTCTCTGTCTCTCTCTCCTGACCATATGAGGATACAGCAAAAAGATGGCTGTCCACAAGCCAGGAAGACAACTCCCACAAGGAACTGAATCAGCTAGCCTTGACCTCGAACTTCCCAGCCTCCAGAAATGTGAGATATAATTTTTTGTTGTTTAAGCCACTCTGTCTACGACATTTTGTTATAGCAGCCTGGGCAGACTAAAGCAGATGGTTTATCCCCCAAACCATGCATACTTAGTAGACTCTGAGCTTGGACTTGAGGTTGGCAGAGCCAAGTACTGTTGACAAAATAAAGGCTATTTCTCTGCCCTTTGTCTGACTTTAAAAATCATCAAAAGTCAGATGTTCTTAGTAGCTTTTAAATATCTCAGGGTTTCTAGCCTTCTCATGTCATATAAATAGAATTGCTATCTTGACATTTTTTACTCTTGTTAGAAGGTCTAAAGGTAAAAACTTTAAATCTCACCAAAATAGGAACAATTTTTTTAAAAACGTGAAAAGTGGACTAGATTCATTTTGGGTAGTATTTTCTGTCTACCCTCCTAACGACAGTAGAATAAGAATTTTCAGTTTGTAAACAAGGATTTACCAGCAAAGTAAAGGCCAAATAAAAATGGTAGGTGATGCAGAAAAAGCATTTAACAAAATCTAACACCTTTTCTTGATAAACACACTCAAACAAACTAGGAATAAAGGTAACTTCCTCAACCTGATAAGGGCATCTAGGAAAAACCCACAGCTAACATCATAGTTAATGGTGCAAGACTGAAAACTTTCCCCCTAAGATCAGGAGCAAGACAAGGATGTTTGCTCTCACCACTTCTATTCATCATTGTACTGGAGGTTCTAGCTAGGGCAGTTAGGCAAGAAAAAGAAATAAAAGGTGCCCAGACTGGAAAGAAATAAAATTATCTCTATTCACAGATGACATGATCTTATATATAGAAATCCTAAAGAACCCAGAAACAATCTATTAGAGCTAATAAACAAATTCAGCAAGGTTGTAAGAACCAACATCAATATACAAAAATCAATTGTATCTCTATACTTTAGCAATGAACAATCCAAAAATAATTTTAAATCAATTTTTTTAAAAATCAAAAAAATAAAATACTTAGAAATAAGTTTAGCAGAAGAAGTACAAGACCTGTCCACTGAAAACTACAAAACAGCATTAAAAAAAAGGAGACCTAAATAAGTGGAAAGACATTCTATGATTTATGGAATAGAGGACTTAGCATTGCTAAAATGATAGTTCTCTCCAAATTGATCCACAGATTCATTGCAATTCCTATCAAAATCCCAGCTGGCTTTCTTGCAGAAATTGACAAGATAATCCTAGAATTCATGTGGAAATGCGAGAGATCCAGAATAGTCAAAATAATTTTGAAAAAGAAGAACAAAGTTAGAGGGCCTCTCAATTTTAAAAACTTACTACAAAGCTACAGTAATCAAGACTGTATGGGGACTTCCCTGGTGGTGCAGTGGTTAAGAATCCGCCTGCCAATGCAGGGGACATGGGTTCAATCCCTGGTCCGGGAAGATCCCACATGCCGCGGAGCAACTAAGCCTGTGCGCCACAACTACTGAGCCTGTGCTCTAGAGCCTGCGAGCCACAATTATTGAGCCCGTGTGCTACAACTGCTGAAGCCCACATGCCTAGAGCCCGTGCTCTGCAACAAGAGAAGCCCCCACTCACCGCAACTACAGAAAAGCCAGTGCGCAGCAACGAAGACCCAATGCAGCCAAAAAAATAAAAATTAATTAAAAAAAAAAGACTGTGTGGTACTGTCATAAGAATAGATATATAGATTATATAGATCAATGGAATAGAATTGAGAGTCCAGAAACAAAACTTCACTTTTACAGTCAATTGATTTTCAACAAGTGCCAAGCCCATTCAATGAGAAAAGAATAGACTTTTTGACAAATGGTGCTGGGACAAATGGATATCCACATACAAATGAATGAAGTTGTACCTCTCTACTCCACAGCATATACAAAAATTAAGTAAAACTGGATCAAAGACTTAAATGTAAGAGCTAAAACTATTAAACTCTTAGAAGAAAACAGGTATAAATCTTCATAACCTTGTGGTTAGCAATGGTTTCTTAGATATGATACGTTAAGTGTAATCAACCAATGTAAAAATAGTAAGTTGGATTCCATCAAAATTGAATACTTCTGTGTGAACCAAAGGACACTCAAGAAAGTGAAAAGACAACTTACAGAATGGGAGAAAACATTTGTAAATCATAAATCTGATAAGTCTCTAGTGTCCACGGTATATAAAGTACACTTACAATTCAACAATAGAAAGACAAATAACCCAATTAAAAAGTGAACAAAGGACTTGAACAGACAGTTTTCAAAGACGATATGCAAATACACAATAATCACATGAAGAAATGCTCAACATCATTAGTTATTAGGGAAATGCAAATCAAAACAGCAAGATACCATTTCACACTTAAGATGGCTAGAATCGAAAAGGCAGACAATAGCAAGCTTGACAAGGATATGGTGAAACTGGAGCCCTCATATATTGCTGACAGGAGTGTAAAATGGTGTCACGGCCATGTATAATTTCATATTTCCTCAAAAAGTTAAACAATAGGGATTTCCCTGGTGGTCCAATGGTAAAGAATCCGTCTTCCAATACAGGGTACGTGGGTTCGATCCCTGGTCAGGGAACTAAGATCCCACATGCCCGTGGGGCAACTAAGCCCGCGTGCCACAACTACTGAGCTCTCATGCCTCAATGAGAGAGGCCACGTGCCGCAAACTAGAGCCCACACGCCACAACTAGAGCGAGAAAACCTGCACACCACAACTAGAGAGAAGCCCGCATACCGCAACTAGAGAGAAACCCGAGCAGACCACGCACCTTAACGAAAAGATCCCTCATGCCTCAACAAAGATCCTGTGTGCCACAACTAAGACCTGATGCAGCCAAAAAAAATAAGGAAAATAAATAAATAAAATAAAATTTTTTTAAGTTAAACATAAAATTACCACATAGGGAATTCCCTGGTGGTCCAGTGGTTAGGACTCCATGCTTTCACTGCCGAGGGCCCTTGTTCAATCCCTGGTTGGGGAACTAAGATTCCACAAGCCACCATGCAGCGTCACCAAAAAAAAAAAAAGACTCAGCAATTCCACACCTAGTTATATACCCAAGAGTACTGAAAATATATGTTCATATAAAAACTTGTATATTAATGTTCATAGAAGCATTACTCATAACAGCCAAAAAGTAGAAACAGCTCAAATTCCCATCAACTAATAAATGGGTGAATTCCATTATATTAAATGAATAATATTTCATACATTGGAATACATAGGTGTAAATCTTCATGACCTTGTGGTTAGCAATGGTTTCTTAGATATAATACCTAAAGTGCAAGCAACCAAAGTAAAAATAGATAATAGATACAATGAAATATTATTCAGCCATAAAAAGGAAATTAAGTTCTGATCCATGCTACAACATGGATGAACCTTGAAAACATTATGCTAAAACACAAAGGCCACAGATTGTATGATTCCATTTACATGAAATGTCCAGAGTAGGCAAAACCATAGACACAGAAAATAGATTAGAGGTTGCCAGGAGCTAGGAGAGGTGGAAAATGGGAAGTGGCAGCTAATGGGTATAGAGTTTCTACTTGGGGTGATGAAAATGTTCTGGAACAACATAGTAGTGATGGCTGCTTATGAATATACTAAAAACCACTGAATTATATACTCTAAAAGGGTAACTTTTATAGTATGTGAACTCTACCTCAATAAAAAATAACTAACTAGAATAAAATGGAAAGGTGCCAATTTTTCTCCGAAAAACCAATGGAAATAAATGCTCCCATCAGCCAACTAGCCCTCATTCTAGAGTGACTAGACCAGTGCATCTCAAATTATCTGCAGTGAAGGACCTGTTTGTTTTGTTTTTTCTGACTTATCATGCATCAATACTTTTGTAAAATACAATAAAAAATGAATTACTAGAAAAATGAAATGAAAAAATTGAAGACATAAAATAGAAGTCCATTTTTTCATTATTAGATTTAATAGACATAAAAATTTCTATAAAGCTTTCCAAGTTCTTACCCTCAATTTTTTTTACCCTTTCATTAAGACTGATAATCAACAATCTGTAGATGGGTATTGGTTAGTGGAACACACTTTAAGCAGAACTGGTCTAAACCACATTGAACTCCAAAAAGGAGCTAATGTTTGAGGAGCTGGGTGCAAGACTTGAAAGAGGTCTTTAAGTAACAAGTATTATTTTTACTGTTCATTTACAGACCGCCATTGATGACATTGAAGCCATTCTAGGAGTAACAGAGGAAAACAAATTGAGATTTGAAGAAAACCTAGAGTCCAAAGATGATAAAAAACCTCTCTGAACCTGATAAATGGATGGTCCTGGAATACATTACTGATTTTGGATTCCAATCTAGAGCCAAAAAAGGGGCAACATTCATTTTGCTATTAGGAATAAAAGGAAGGGAAAGTTAGTTTGCTTTGTTTGCTAGGAGGTGTATCAGAACAGATTGTAATGTAATGCTCTTTTTAAAAAATTGTTTATTAAGTGATCTTATTTTACTTATTAAACCAAAACCTGTTTGTGTTATCATTTCAGAGCATTAAACAATCTCTTCCTCTTCCCAAACTCAGGAAGAAATAATCAGGAAAGTTACAAGTCTTACTAATATCACTTCTGCATCTACCTCTTTATAAACTTCAGGATTATAAATGTTTTATAAAGTTTTCTCCTCCTGTTTCTGATACTAATTTGTCTTCTGCATTTAAAAAATTGAATAAAGGTTTAATCATCACTATTTGGCAAAACGCAAATGTCTTTTTTTCCCAAGAAAATTACATTTATATGGATTTTTAAAATGACCCTTTATCATTCATTGTATTTTTATTGTATCAAGCGACTATTGTCTGTTGTTGCCATTTTTCAAAAAGTAAGGTAAGCCAACATCTAGTTAAATAAAGCAACAGAATGTATCTAGGTGGCAGTATCTGCTCTTAGTTTAAGATACAGTGTAACTCAGCCCTTTAGCTTGAATAAACTCAGCCCTCTAGCTTGAATAAACATTCTCTAGTTCTCCATTTAATACAGCAGTAGGATTTTTACAAGTATAATTCAACAGTACCTTTCAAAGGGCAAATTGCTAAAATTATGCAATGTTGACACTAACTCTCAGCATTTGTAATTGTTCAAAGTATTTCTACATCATCCAGCTTTACTGAAGGGGGAAATATGCAAGTCACAACACCAAAATCACAGAGATGTTTTAAAGAATGACCTTTATATCTTTAAAAATATTTGAGTGTGTTGGGGAAAAGAGGGGTATTTATAACCTATGGAATTCCAATAATGTGTTAACTATGCCTCAGCCATAGGCTGAGTTTCTGCAATAAAATTAACATTAGTGTGTGTATGTGTCAGCTTTTGTTTTGCTATAGTTGGAAATACATTAATTAGCCAGGTTTCCTGCCTGTGCTAGGTAAAACGATGACCTCTTTTTCTTGCCAGATCGCTCTAATCCATATGAGGGGCCCATTGTCCAGACACTTGACGGATAGGAAGTACTACATGCCCATTAGAGTCTCGCCTCAATTGAAGCCAGAGCAACATAAGGTCCAAGAGACTCATTAGTTCACTGGCACAATGGTGTCCTGAGAGTAAATGAAACCCTCTGTCTCCTTATGGCTCTCATCTGCTCTGGACTTTAAAAGAAAACTGTCTCTGTTTTGTTCAGCACAGCAGTGGATCTTTCACATGGTGAGATCCCCATCTTAATAGTACAAAACTGTTAAATCTATCAAGGAAGTTTTTATATGTGAATTTTGATTAGCACTCTTGAGCCCCAAGCTGCTGGCAATAGTAAAATGAGTTCACTCTCTGGTACTTTTTTTTTTTTAACCCACATGATTGCCTTCTCAAACAATGCACTTTCCTTCTTTGCCTCTATCATTAACATGCACCACAGAGTGCCTGTTTCCAAATTCAGGCCTTATATTCAGATTCAGGTCTCACTGGAAAGTGATTGGGAGTCAGGTTCTCTACATAAGAACCTACGGCTTCAAAATCAAAGGAGAAAAATTGGTATAATAGAACAATCACTTCAAGTAATTAAGTGAAAGAAGCCAGAGGACCAGATTAAATTAGTGAAATGTTTTAATTACAGAACATTTGAAAAGAAGCATAGTCCATTATCTTTTAGCACATATGAATAGCAAAGATACTGTGCTATTGGTAAACTAAGGTAAGTTTGAAAAACAAATCATGTATATGTGTACAATGTATCCTAAACATAAATTAATCAATATAAATGACTGAGCTTTTACTATTCTAAATGGGAAACTGAAATCTTTGTTGATAAGAGGATTTTTGAAAATGATGTGCCATTTTTCGGGAAGTTTTGGGGAGAAGCATACGTTTAACAGTAGAGCTATCTTTGTATGAGAAATGACCCATTGTTTAATATTGAATGTTTGTGATGGTTTGAGAAGCAAACTCTACTAACCATTTAGGAGCACATTATTGGATGATGATAATTATCTTCCTTTATATATTACCTATTTTATATTGAGTTTAAAGAAAGCAAATAATGATATTCAGTGGCAAACTGTGCTTTCTACTTAACTACCTTCCACTATCTACTTACATTTACCTTTTATTGAACACTTATTACTGGCTAGGTGTGTACTGTACTAGAAGCTTTATATACATTTTTTTAATTGCATCTTTCCAACAACACCATGTGGGAAAATACTACTACTGTCCTCACTTTACATACGAGAAAACTGAGATTTAGTGAGGGTATCTCACACCATGTCTCAAGCTAAATGAAATTTGGGATTTAAACTAGTTTAACACAAATTCTAGCATATTGTATAAAGTAGACAGTTCAGTATCTACTTGGGATTTAAACTAGTTTAACACAAACTCTAGCATATTGTATAAAGTAGACAGTTCAGTGTCACTTGTCCCAGATCAGGCAAGGGACCTACTCTTTTATAACAAATTCTAGTGTGTTGCTTAAAGTACAGAAGGACGGTTTAACTTACACATGCTTCCTGCTAATAACATAAACTTGGGCAGCTGACTGCATTGTGAGGCATCACAACTGCATGATCAAAGAAATCAGAAGAGAAAGTGGCATCAGTGGAATTCTCCCATGGTGACGGATCTGTAAGACTTTGGTGGAGGACTGATGATGGGAACGTGCAGAAGAGTTTGAAAGCTGGGAAATCATGCCCCATAGTTTCACTCGAAAGATGGGTATTAGGTCAAGAAACTGGGTAAGGTTAAGAAAGGACTTCCAACAGGATGTAGAGTAACCTGGGAGGAGTTTGGGGAGCATTACTTCAGCTATATCATCCTAAGAATTGCAAGCATCCTATTTTTCAAGTATAAAAATAGGTATTTTATCCTAAGTAATATATTAGTAATCATCTGATAGCTTTAACAATTAATCATTTGTATGCATCTGGCACCTTTCTTCTAAAGAGCTCAAAGCACTTTACATTTGTTATCTCATTAATTCCCAACACTGTCCCTGTGGGGAAGGTGATAAGTGTTTTAACATTTAGATGTTTATCTTTCAGAATTTCTCAAGCACACATTAATTATATTTCCAAAAGTATAAATGTTCATTAGTTTTATTTTACTGTTCCTCTGGCTTTAATGTGCATAGCAAATTTGTTCAACTCTTTAAATGTGCTAATCACAGTAAATCTTATTTGGAAAACTAGAAATTATGTTGCCAGGATAATGTGAGGGTAGAGGTTACAGGGAGGGAGGAAGCATCTGACTTTGCCTTTCTCCTTGGAAGAAGTTTGGTCTAATCCATTGTAAGTGCGGATGTAATGACTGTGCTGTGGCTCTTCTGTATCTTTTCTGTATTCCATTCTTTCCAAAGGTGTGCCTCAGGAGGGTAAGGACTGTATCTAAAAGCCTGAGGCAGACAGCTGCTATTTCCATCTTTGTTTTATTAATGATTTCATCAATGTGGAACAGAAAACTGATGCATTCTATTAGGAGTTACATTCCAAAGAGTCACAGAATAGTAAGGGCTAGAAACTTGTCTCCCCAGCCCTCCCTCTCTCTGAGATGGCCATACCTTCCTCAATTTTCTAACTAGAAAAATGGCAGATAGTTAATACCTGCTCCTTAGGGAAGCAGTAGAGATTAATTGGCAATGTTGGGAAAGTCTTTCAAAGATGAAGCACTCTGCATAAATGTTTAAGTAGTATTATGACATTGCAACTTCAAATGGAAGTTCTAACTTTGAAATGTGATTATACACTTTCTAAGAAAGCCCTTTCATAACCACATGTATAGGTTTATTTTTCACTCTAACAAACAGTCTAACTCATGGTTGTGAAACTTTATTGCACTTGACGGAGGGGCCTGGCTCTATTAGTTTTAAACTGCTGGTTTCTGGGGTATTTATGTAAGTGAGGGAAAGATACCAAAACAGTAAATAATAAGCATGTCCCTGCTGTTTAAAAATCTGTTGGTAGGGCTTCCCTGGTGGTGCAGTGGTTAAGAATCTGCCTGCCAATGCAGGGGACACGGGTTCGAGCCCTGGTCTGGGAGGATCCCACATGCCGCGGAGCAACTAAGCCTGTGAGCCACAACTACTGAGCCTGCGCGTCTAGAGCCTGTGCTCCACAACGAGAGAGGCCACGACGATGAGAAGCCCCGCGCACCGCGATGAAGAGTGGCCCCCGCTTGCCGCAACTGGAGAAAGCCTGCGCACAGAAACGAAGACCCAACACAGCCAAAAATAAATAAATAAATAAATAAATTTATTTAAAAAAAAAAAAGTCTGTTGGTAAAAACAACTTTTGTTTTGTTATAAGAAGACCCTAAACGTAGCACAGAAAAATACAGCTATGGCATCTATGTGTAAGTGTTTTTTGGTTTGGGGGGGGGTTTATGACGGTGGTTTCCCCCCAAGCATTTCTTTTCCGTTCTGTAAACATTTTGGTTCACTTCCACATTTGTCACCATATATATTATATATATGTGTGAGTGTATGTATGTATGGAGAGAAAGAGAAGTGAGTAAAATGCAACATTTTAAGATTTTTTTATTTAACAAAATGTTAAAAAGTATACCAGATGGCTAATTATAGCTCCCAGAAACAAAAGGCCACACCTAAGTTTATTGCAGTTGCCTCATAAGGAATGTTATGATGAAATCATGGTTCCATAAACTTGACAACAAAACAGCAAAATAAACTTCAAATTTAAATTCAAATTTTGGTTCATTTACAGACTCATGCCACTTTGCTTCCCAGAAAAGGACACAAAATACTTACTTTGCAATCACTGAAAAACTCAAAATTATCTAACAACATTCTCTTTATCTAGGTTTCCTTCACAATGCCTTTCTACTCATTATCTCGGGTGTTGTGTTTTTTTTTTTTTTTCCTCAAGTTGAATATCTGTAGCCACCTTCCTAAGCAAAAAATTATATATCATTTGCAACAATAGTGAAAAATCAGAAAGGTCTAAATGTTCAACAATAGAGTATTGCTTAAAAATTATGAATAGCTATATAAAGGACCTCTGTACAACCATTAAAAAAATCATTCCTACACTTAATATATGATCCAGCCACTCCACTCCTACTTATATACCCAAGAGAAAAGAAAGCATATACAAAGACTTGTACACGAATGTTCACAGCAGCTTTATTTGTAACAGCCCAAAACTGGAAAAAATCCAAACATCCATCAACAGGTGGATGGATAAACAAATTGTGGGATATCCTACAATGGAATACTACTTAGCAATGAGAAGGAGTGAACTGTTGATAAACTCAAAGTCATGGATGAATCAATATAATTATGCTGAATGAAAATATTTAGATTAAAAAAGTACCTATCCATTTACATAGCATTCTAGAAAATACCAACTACGGTGACAAAAAGCAGATCAACAGTGCTTAGGGGTGGGAAGTGGGATAGTAGGGAAGGGAAGAGCAGGAGGATTACAAAGGGGCAGAAGGAAATTCTGGGGCTTCACTATATTGACTGTGAAAATGGTCTCTTGGATGTCAAAACTTATCAAGTTGTACACCTTAAGTAAGGGCAGTGTTTGAATGTCAATTATACCGCAAAAAACTGTTTTTAAAAAATCATGTATTAGGAGAATATGTTACATTAGAAGTAAATGAAATGATATTTAATTATTATGAATTAAAGAAGCATATTTTAAAACAGCATGAAAACTATGACTCCAAATTATGACTTTTTAAAAATGTGTACATATATGTACACACACACACACAAGCACACACACAAGACTGTAAGGATAACCCCCCAAATGTTAACAGTGCTTACTTCTTAATGGTGGGATTTTTTTCTTTCTGTATTTTCTGTCTTGTAGTGAACCTGTTTTTAATTACTGGAGCAAGTGAAACAAAAACCTAATTTTGGGGAGGTTGGGAAAGCAAAATATGAATTTCTTCATTGTAAGTTCTGCTATCCAAAGTGATAATGAACTTAGGGACATGACCTGGGAATATCATAACCACCTCCCTGCTCCAAGTTCCCAAAGCTGTCACCGGACAGTAATGGCCTGTTCCCTAGCACCATGGTAGGGTATTCTAAGCTTAATACCCTTAGTATTCTAGAATTCAGACCATGACTTTAGTGTGATACCTACTCATGTAAACAGAGATGCATAAAAGGGTGAATGCTTCTGCCATCTGCAATGGTTTGGAGGGACAGATAGTGATTAGGTGGCATTTGTAGTTATTCTAAATGGAGGGACAGATAGTGATTAGGTGGCATTTGTAGTTATTCTAAATGCGTATGGAATATATATATAACATCTGCTTTAGATTTAAATGTCTTAATGAGTTTCAGTTCCAGTTCTTTCTTTAATGGACAATAATTTCTCCTCTCTAGTTCTCGGTTTTCTGGCATGTAAAATAAGAAAGTGGAACTGATATTTAAGCTTAATCCTAGCTCTAATGTTCTATGATTCTATGCCACCATCATCAAAGTATTAAAAGGGCAACATTTGATGTATCACACAAGAAGGTGATTTTTTCTTCTAGCTTTCTCTTCCATCTACTGGAAATAATGGATGAAAATATTTTGCAACTTAGTTCAGCCTCTTAAGTTTCCCCATCTACCATCGAAAAGGGATGTGATTTTGGGACTTCCCTGGTGGTCCAGTGGTAAGGAATCCGCTTTCCAACGCAAGGGACTTGGGTTCGATCCCTGGTCGGGGAACTAAGATCCCACATGCCTCGGGGCAACTAAGCCTGCAAGCCACAACTACTGAGCTCTCACGCCTCAATGAGAGAGCCCACGTGCCACAAACTACAGAGCCCACGCACTCTGGAGCCTGCGCGCCACAACTAGAGAGAAGCCCGAGCACCGCAACAAAGAGACTGTGGGCCGCAAGGAAAGATCCCGCATGCCTCAAAGAAGATTCCGCATGCCACAACTAAGAAAAAAATAATAAAAAGTAATAAAAGAAAATAAATAATAATAAATTTTTAAAAAGAAGTTTAAAAAAGGGATGTGATTTGAAATGGTTACAAAGTATTTTATAATTTAAAATAGTTCTTTGCAATGCCAATGGTTTTCTCTTGGAGGAAATTTTTTTGACAAAATAGTAGCAAGCCAAACATGCTCTTTAGACTGGAATCATGTCTTTCATTTTGGGGGGTTTTCACTTTCTTGCACTGAACTCTTAGGTATTGCAAATCACCTAAAGTAATGGAAACATTTTATTTTGAAAACATTTTTATCTAAACTGATATAGTGAGTACCTCCTGTACTAGAAGATCGTGGTGCAAATAGATGGGACTGAAATGTGAATAAAAGCTTTAAATGTCCCTGTATAAACCAGAGCATGTCTTCTTTTCATATCTGCTTTGCAGTGCAGGATGAATAGCTAGAGTTCTATCTCTGAACTTTAATTTGTACCTGGACTCAAAAAGAGATGGAAGATGTATTTTGTAACATTCCAGTTTGCTATGTAGCAGATGTCCTCCCTCAGGCTGCATAAATGGGCAGCTTTAATCCTATATTTTTAAACACCTCCCAAAATGCACTGTTTCCTAGGCCACATCTAAAAGTGGGCAGGCACTGCCCTTCTCCGAAGTATTCTGACATCCCTGCAGCAAGGCCTGAACAGGGAGCTGAAAGTAGGATGATTCTATATCCCTCCATAAAGCCCACACTAATTGTTATAGCTAAAACACTTCTTTAAATTTCATTGCCAGGGCAGAAATCCCTTTGCTTCCTTCATTCTCACTACCAACTCATAGATTCTTGGCACTAAAACCATGAAAACAGAAAATTATAGATGATGTAAGCTTTTAAAAGTACTTATGAGCATTTTTCTTAAGATGACTTTGTCTTTCAGTATATCTGGATTTTAATTTTTCTAATTACAAAAACACATACTCATGATAAAAGAAAAACCAAATAGGATCACCTAGCTTCTTCAAAAAAACGAATAAGTGAAACAAAACAAAACAAAACAAAAACCTTTTGAAAAATAGAAAAGCACAGGGAAGAAACTAAAAAATCAAAAATTATTTCACCACCTGGAGATTAACCACTGTTAAGGATTTGGGGTGTATCTGCTATTACTCCTGCCTAGGGCCTCTACATTTCTAACTTCTGCCTGGCACACTCTTCTCCCAGAAATTTCTGGGGCTCACTCACTGCATTCAGTCTCTGCTCAACTGTCAGTAGACCAGAGGGGCCCTTCCTGACCACCCTTCCTAATTAGCACTCCCTTATTCTCTAACACCTTACCCTCCTTTATTTTTCTCCAAAGCACTTAACAATATGTGGTATTACATAATAGATTTGCCTATTTTTTAATTATCTGTCTCACCCAAAGGACTGTAAGTATAAAGATATAGCCCAGCTCCTAGAACAGTACCTATCAGTAGAAAGAGTCACTCAATTAATATATATATAATTTGTTCTTTTATCACATATATATTGAGTTCCTATTATATCTTTGTGTATATAATTTTTTAAATAGGATTATATCAGACATACTGTTTTGCAGACTGTGTTTTTCACTTAGCAATAAATTATGAAGACACATCAGAAATTCTTACCCAATGCCATTTTAATAACGGCGTAAGGATGTTACTAATCCTCTATTGTTAGACCAGCACATGGGCATTTCGATGCATCCTTCCACATATCATGTTAATGACAACCAGTTAAGATAATTAATAATATTAACAATGCCTTATATTCCCATGGTAATTTATAGTTCACAAACTATTTTCATATATCATTTGGTCCTTACAATAAACTCAAGCAAACAGAGCAGAAACTCAGAGAGGTTACATAATTTCCCTAAAATCATAAAAAACAGTAATAGGGAGCCCAGATTCAAACGTAGGTCTATCTATCTCTGCAGTCTGGGCTCCTCACTGTACCTCATCATCCCTGGTAGAAGCCTTCATTTTACAGATGAGTGATCCATGCTTAGAGAAGGGAGTAATGATATGCCCAGAGTCACAAAGCTTCTTCAAGAAAAAATACAGATAGAGTAGAACCCAGGACTCCTGACTCCCTGTCCAACGCTCTCTCAACTACATTCTCTCTCAACCACATGCTGGGTCAATAAATTAGAAAAAAAAATCCTGAATTGCTGCATAGTTAAAATGGTGACCAATACACGCTGTTGCACTTCTCTGAAGATTACACAGTATATTTGCTTGGTGCTGCGAAGTGCCAACCCGATGACACTTGCAATCCTGAGCTTATTTGATGTGGTTGGGAAGCAAATGAGATTCCAGTGCCCCTGTTGCGCATAGGTGCTCAATGAGCATTTCCTGCATGGTGGGAAAGTGCCCTATATTTACAGTACTTGATCCAGTTTAACAGCAAGATCTAATGTTAAAATTAGCCTTGTAAAAGTTTTCACCCTAGTTCACACAAAAACAAGATTCTGAGATTATGACTAGCAATTTTTCATGAGTTGATTTATCTGAATAAAACCTATAAGGTTTTGAACCATTAAACATTCGATTTAGAAAAAAAAAAATCTCAGCATACAGAAGAATAAACTGAGAAATGGAACAGATTTGTTTCTTGCAATAATTATGAGCAATATCTCAAACTCAGCATCCTTAGACCATCGAGCTGTGTAGAATGAATGTGCTAATTAATCAATTACTACCCAACAATGTACCCTGTTTATTTACTGAAATGCACTAGAAACATGTGCAGAACTGGTAATTATTAATCATCTTCAGTAACAAATATGACTCAAGTTCACCTTCATATAATTAATAGAGCATGTAGTTAGCTTTAACATCTTGCTTTATTCGAAATAGCAAGAAGGAATAAAAAGAAAGAGCTGAACCACAGATGTGGTTCACTGAAGTGCTGGCTTGGACTAAATGTGCCTATTACCCACAGCATTTCTCATACCTGTCCAAACTATGGCCAGATTCACTCTCCATTAAAAACCCAGTTTTCAAAACTAAACTTTTTAATGTGAATAAAATTTTAGACCTATAAAAGCAGTCCAAAGAATTCCTACATACTCTTCATTCAGGTTCCCCGAATAAAATCCAAGTTTTAGAGCTTGATAACTTGCTTAGAGTTGGGATCTTTGTTGGTGGTACCCAAACTCCTTATTACTCCTTATTGCATGCCTTTCAGTTTTAAAGATAAAAGTACTTTCAATATGCATAGAAACAGTTGTTTTACAACAAATTTTGCAAGTGATTCCGTTGTGAAAAATCTTTTTTTTTTTTTGAGAGTCATCATGTATGCCCCCAAATTTCCCTTGAGCCAGACAGACTCCTGGGCTAGATGGGCCACAGTTTGGATCTAGAATGCTATTTCCTGTTTCCTTACTAATTGTGTAACATCTAAAGGATGTTAAATTGTGTCAGCAACTTTTACATTTGAGTCTAGCATCACATGGCTCTTTTTAACTATGGTCAAACATGGGGTTTTGAGTCCTATCAATGCACTGGGTTGGCCAACATGTTCGTTTGGGTTTTTTTCATAAGATGGCTCTAGTAGCGCCTTGTTGTCTTTAACTTCATTTGAAACCATTTTGTTAGACTGTATTGTGACAGCTGTCATATCAGCATGCATTTAAAAACAACTTATCAAAATTGGTGAATTTGGGGGACTTCCCTGGTGGCACAGTGGTTAAGACTCCATGCTCCCAATGCAGGGGGCCTGGGTTTGATCCCTGGTCAGGGAACTAGATCCCACATGCACGCCACAACTAAGGAGCCCGCCTGCCGCAACTAAGGAGCCCGTGAGCCACAACTAAGGAGCCCGCCTGGTGCAACCAAATAAATAATTAGTTTTTTAAAAATTCATGAATTTTTGTGTAGCCATTTAAATATTGAAGATAGAAGAAAGAAAGCAACATTTTCAGCATATTATGCTTTACTATTTCAAGAAAGGTAAAATTGCAACTGAAACGCAAAAAAAGATTTGTGCAGTGTATGGAGAAGGAGAAGGTGCTGTGACTGATGGAACATGTCAAAAGTAGTTTGCCAAGTTTTGTGCTGGAGATTTCTCACTGGACAATGCTCCACGGTCGGGCGGTAGACCAGTTGAAGTTGATAGCGATCAAACTGAGACATTAATTGAGAACAATCAACGTTATACCATGCGGGAGATAGCGGACATACTCAAAATATCCAGATCAAGCGCTGAAAATCATTTGCACCAGCTTGGTTATGTTCATTGCTTTGATGTTTGGGTTCCACTTAAGTTAAGCAAAAAAAAACCTTCTTGACTGTATTTCTGCATGTGATTATCTACTTAAACGTAATGAAAACGTTCCATTTTTAAAACAAATTGTGATGGATGATGAAAAGTGGATACTGTACAATAATGTGGAAAGGAAGAGATTGTGGGGCAAGCGAGATGAACCACCACCAAACACACCAAACGCGGGTCTTCATCCAAGGAAGGTGATGTTATATGTATGTATGGTGGGATTGGAAGGGAGTCCTCTATTATGAGCTCCTTCCGGAAAACCAAACCATTCATTCCAACAAGTACTGCTCCCAATTAGACCAACCATCAGCACTCAATGAAAAGCATCCAGAATAGTCAACAGAAAATGCATAATCTGCCATCAGGATAACGCAAGACCGCATGTTTCTTTGATGACCAGACAAAAACTGTTACAGCTTGGCTGGGAAGTTCTGATTCATCTGCCATATTCACCAGACACTGCACCTTCGGATTTCCATTTATTTCAGTCTTTACAAAATTCTCTTAATGGAAAAATTTTCAATTCCCTGGAAGACTGTAAAAGGCACCTGGAACAGTTCTTTGCTCAAAAAGATAAAAATTTTTGGGAAGATGGAATTATGAAGTTGCCTGAAAAATGCAGAAGGTAGTGGAACAAAAGGTTGATTACGTTGTTCAATAAAGTTCTTGGTGAAAACAAAAAATGTGTCTATTTTTACTTAAAAACCGAAAGCACTTTTTGGCCAGCCCAATAGGTTTGAATCCCAGCTCTACCACCTGCCTGCCCTGCAACTGGGGGCAGCTTATTTTAACCTCTGACTTCTGACACTCAGTTTCCTCAGCCTGAAGATGAGAAGAATGAAACCCTGCTCTGGAGTGTTGTTTCAATGAAACAATAGGTGGAAACTACCTAGCATGAAATTAATACTCAGTAACTGGTGAGGACTATTACATTGACATTACTGCCCTCTGTGACCACTTTTAGCTTAAGAAACTGAAATGTGCACAAGTATGCATACACAAATAAAAAAGTATTTCATACAATGGAAACTGCAAATGTAGATACACATTTTTGAAGTTTTCTCCTGAAGGGAAAAACTGGATAAAATTTAATGCTTTTGTACAGTAAACTAAAAAGCTTTTCCCATCTGAAAATACCAGTGGAATGCCACTTCAAAAACCTAAACTGACAAATCATAAATCAGTGGGTGGACTACTGTATTTCTATTATAAAATGATTCAAGGCCCCTTTAAATGGAGAGCCCCCTTAGGGCATCTCAGTATTTGTTTATAGATCATTAACTACTTGACAGTGAGACTGGGGAGGGGGCATAAAGACTCACAGCTAAAGTGCTAAGAGTCACTGTCGGTTGAAGATCAGCAGCAAAGCCAAAATATCTTAGGAATTTGATATGAAAATATGATTTCTGCTACAAAAATGTTGTATGCTATTCATGAATGAATCTGTTAGTAAAACAAGGCTCACTTTATGAAGCTGAGACCATAATTATGACCCATATGACAAGGTGAATTTACTTGGCCATGTTTTCAAATGCTTCCCCAAACACTGACTATATATTATTAAGATTGTAACATTGAAAACATGCCCAGGAAATGGATTGTGTTATCTACCAGCATAAATCATTAGCTGGTTTCAAAAAGTCACAAATATGTCTCCTTGCTACTGGATTCTAGCATCCATGTCAGAATAGCATAGAAATGTTTCCTAATGAAAAGCTCACTGAAAGCTGGGAGGCCAGAATTTTGATTCTTGTTTCTGGTATATGATCTTGGATAAGTTTCTTTCCTATTCTGTAGTTTAATTTCTCCAACTATCGAAATTAAAATTAAAACCACTGACCCTGAGTATTATGATTTCCTTTCTCCAACATCCCTCAAACACACTAATTGTACTCACTTTACCCACTTTTTTCCCCACTTACTCAACAAATAGAGTACCTACCATATGCCAAGTTACTAGGTGCTGGGATCACAAAGGTTAATAAAACAGACATAAACCTCTGGCCTTAGAAAATTTACATTCCAGTGGCAGGGAGAACTTGAGAGTAGTTTAGACACAAGATGCTTCTGGATGAGATTTCTGCACCCACTTTGTTCACAATAAAATGTTTTACCAGAGTAATTCTTCTTGCCACTCTTTGTAACAGCAGCCCCAGCTGCCAGCCGACTGCTTGGGGGCTTTCAGAACATCAATCAGTTCCACAGAAGGACTCAAAAAGATCTAGCTAAGAATACAGCAGTTCCTTCCTTTCCTAATGACTTCTGCCATATAACTCAGTACTTCTATGAGGATAATTTTGCATAAAGCCAATGTATATTGTCCTTGCCAGGGCACACACAAGGATACAGCAATGGAGCAGCAAGCACTGTTTGCCACTGATGGGAATAGGGAAAATGAAGGAGCATTCTTCCAGCTACAGGGGGAACTCATGCCACTTCCTCTGGTGCTGAGCTGGGCTTAGAGGGCACTGAGCCATTAAGCAGATTTGGGTTCCTAGGAGACTCAGGATGGTGGTTCTTTGAAGTATCTGTTTTTAAGTTCCAAAACATGCTGGAATATGAATTGGGGCAGCAGCAACTCCATGGTCCTCCTTTTCTTGAACCAAAAATCCTAAAGCTTCAAACTGGAAATTGTAAATGAAATCCTAATTGTAAATATTTCTATCCCTTTTAAATAATTCCTTTATCTTTTACCAACATGCTGACATATGCACCTAGTATCTTGCCCTTAATTCTCCTTCTGAGAACAGCAGTGAATTAAAATCTACATGCCTACCCTATTTTCTTTTAAATCACACTATTAGAAATATTTGAGCAAATCAGGATCTCACAGTAAGGTTGTAAAAACAACATGAGAAAAAAGATGCTATATATGTACAAGGTCATGTTTCAGTCATGTCCACTATATATGTTCTCTATACAATTTCTTAATAAATGTGAATAATAGGATGTGTTATTATGTAATACTACCTGCAGAACTCATTGTTTTTTTCAAACTTTTTATTGAAGTATAATATACATACAGAAAAGGGCACATATCATATGTATTCAGTACTTTACAAACTGAATACACCCATTTAACTAGAATCTAGATCAAGAAAGAGAATAATCCATAGGTTCATCAATTATAACAAATGCACCACGCTGGTGGGGGATGCTGATAATGGGGGAGGCTATGCATGTGTGGGGCAGGGGATTTATGAGAAATATCTGTACCTTCCTCTTAATTTTGCTGTGAGTCTAAAACCACTCTTAAAAAATTGCTTTAAAAAAAAGAACTATAGAAATAAAAGAATGTTTTTAAAAAGAGAGAATAATCCCAGTCCCCCAGAAGTCACCTCATACTCCTCCTAGTAACTGCCTCTCCGCTCCAAGAGTGATCACCGTCCCCCTTCTAACAGCATAGATGAGTTTAGGCCAGTTTCTATACTTTATGTAAATGAAATCGTACAGTACGTTCTTTAGTGTCTGCATTCGTCCACTCTTCCTCATGTTTGTGAGATCCATGCATGTTGTGTGTGACTGTAGAGCATTCTTTCTTGTTGCTGTGTAGTATTCCATTGTGTGAATACGCCACAATTTGTGTATCTGCTCTACTACTGCTAGGCATTTGAGTAATTTCCTGGTTAAGTATTACATATATGAGTAGTGCTGCTATGAATATTCTAGTGCGTGTCTTTTGAAAAACATATGCACACAATTTCTGTTGGGAATTGCTAAGGACTGAATGTTTGTGTCCCCTCAAAACATGCTGAATATGCTGAAGCCCTAATACCCAAAGTGACTGTATTTGGAGATAGGGCCTCATGCAGGAGGAAGTGATAGGGGTTAAATGAAGTCCTAAAGGTGGGACTCATAATAGGGCTAGTGCCCTCATTAGAAAAGAAAGAGTCAGACACAGAGCTAGCTCTGTCTACCATGGGAGGATACAGCAAGAAGAAAATACAAGCCAAGAAGAGAACTCTCACCAGGAACCCAACTGGCTGGCACCTGATCTTGGACACCCTAGTCCCCAGGACTGTAAGAAATTTCTGTGGTTGGCTAAACCCAGTCTGTGGTATTTTGTTATGGCAGCCTGAGCACACTAATATAAATATATACCTAGGAGTGGTATGGCTGGGTCATAAGGTATGCATGTATTCAGCTTTAATTTAAACTGCCAAAAAATTTTCCAAAGTGGTTGCCAGCCATGCATAAAAGTTCTAACTGCTGCATATCCTCACTAACGCTTAGTACTTTCTTTTCTACTTTAGCCACTCTAGTGGGTGTGTAATATATAAGGTAATGTATATTTTAAATCCCATTTCTCATACGATTAGTGCAACGAAGCACTTTTTCACATTATTAAACATCTGGATGTTCTCCTTTGTGAAGAGTCCATTCAAATATTTTGTCCACCTTTCTATTGGATTGTCTTTTTTTAACGATTTGTTCTAGATACCAAATGCTTTGTCAGATATATGTATTACAGATACTTCTCCCACTCTTTGGATTACATTTTCACTCTCTTAATAGTGCCTTTTAATGAACAGAAAATTTTAATTTTAATATATTCCAAACTATCAACTTTGTAGAACTCATCTTTAACATGTTCTGAACATCTACAAGGTCCTAGGTGCCTTTAAACAAAACCAAAACAAATTCCCTTCTTTCTAGGAGCAGCATGATACACCCATGCACATGTTAAAAGCTGTACACGGTAGCACTATTGATAGTTATTTTTAAGGGATTCCTTCTAAGGGATATGCCATTTCTCCATGCTTTGTGGAAAACTAAGTATTCGTGTATTTAATGCATTTAATTCTTAATTACTGGACACAATATTTTTGAACACTGACTCAGGCTTTTGAATGCCAACTTCTAAGCCCCTTCGTTTCATGACCATGAAGAATTAGAACTGAAAAGAAAATCAAGCATCTGATCTGAGTTGTAGGTTTTTTGAGAAATTATCTTATTTCAACTATGGAAGGAGTATCATATAATCTTAAAGTTAGAAGAGCTATCTAGATGTCATGTTCTCCAGCTCTGTATCTTTAGGTTAGGGTAATATTTCATTCAAACACTCTTGAAAACCTGGGTGTGGTCCAACATCTATCAGAAATCTTTGGAAGAACTTCCTACCTTAGAGTAGAAAAGAGAGATAATCAAAGAGCCTTGGATTAGAGAAACCCTCATCACTGCTGAGGTTTTTCCAAGACAGCGTCTTCCAACAGAAATCCTTCAGCCTTTTCCCAAGGCTTCAAGAGACAACGCAGTGAAACCTATGTAAATATCTGGCTCTCTTTATCAGTAGTTTTTACATTATATGCTACAGAACCTAGGGCTTCTCAGACAGAATTCAGAGGTTCCCCACATGTTTGATTCAAATTTCATTTTTTTTAAAAATAGATTTTTATATTGCCAAAAGAGAGATAATGTCCATTTTTTTTAACATATTGCAAACTGCCCATGCATTAATTTGAGGTTAAGTCATTTCAGTGTAGATCTCAGAATTAATCTCCTCCTGCCATCTCTAACTGAAGCACATGCCCAAGATTTCAAGATGAATCATTTAAAAACCACTCTTATCTGTATCAACTTCTCCCAAGGGATCAGGATTTTCTTGATAGTATGCAACCAAAACAAAGGAATAAGAAATAAACTGTCCTGAGGCTGCTATAGCAGCAACTGTCATCAATAGCCTCCAACTTCAAAATTTTTTGAGCATGAAACAGCAGGATTGGGACTTCCCTGGTGGTCCAGTGGTAAAGAATCTGTCATCCAATGCAGGGGACACGGGTTTGATCCCTGGTCGGGGAACTAAGATCCCACATGCCGCAGGGGCAACTAATACCGCACACCACAACTACTGAGCTCGCATGCCTCAATGAGACAGCCCGTGGGCCACAAACTACAGAGCCCATGCGCTCTGGAGCCCATGCGCCACAACTAGAGAGAGAAAACCCACACGGTCATAACTAGAGAGAAGCCCACGTGCCGCAACAACAAGATCCCGCATGCCTCAACAAAGATCCCGCAGGCCGCAACTAAGACCTGACGCAGCCAAAAAATTAAGAAAACAAAAATCAACTTAAAAAAAGATTAAAGAAAAACCAAACCAAGCAAACAAAAAAAGCCAGCAGGGTCAAAAGTCCAGTGGCATGGGGCCAGCCACGGCATCCCAACCATACTAATTCCTGTTGGTCTTACCTATGTCTTCGCCGGCCAGTCTCTCTTGATTCCTTCCCATTTCTAAGCTTGGTTCTGCAGACGTCCTATTTATTATTTTAGCTATCCAATTTCCTTCCAATAAATTCCTTTTCTGCTAAAAACAAAACAAGCAAAATAAAAACCCAAGACAACAACAAACTAGCCTCATTTTAAAAACTTACCTTTAAAGTTAATGTTAAAATTTTGCACTTATTAATGTTTAGTAATAAAACACAAGTTTTCATAGGTTGGGGTTCTATGACAGATTTTGTTTGAAAAAGGACTCCAGTGCTTTTTAAAATTTAATTTGAAATCACAGTATTGAATCACCTCCCTGACTCTTGTCTTAGCCTCCCTTCAGCCATTTCTGTGCAAATCTAACTACATCGTGCTTCCCCCTAAAATCTTTCAAAATTTAATAGGGAATCCTGTAAAGTTTAAATTATTTGCATGACTACAAGGCCCCTGAAATGACTTAACCCTACAAGATTTGGCACATGGTTATGGGTGCTCAATCATTGCTTGTTGTAGGAATCAATAAAAATTAGAGAATGTAAGAGCTAGCTACACTATCCTACATTATCCTACGCTATCCTACTCATATCCTACATGAGTCTTCAACAATAATAGTAACTGTTATATGGTGTTTACACGTAAGTATCTCATTTACATACAGTACTTTCCAGACACATCTTATTTATGTATGGTTTCTCCAAACATGAATTTAGGAATTGTAAGAGGAAATGCTTCTTTAGAAAGCAGATGTATGTAAGTTACTACCTCAAGAGGCTGCAATATTTGAGAAAAGGTTTTCCTAAAGTACGAGATTTGATAATGAGTGACAGGATTATTACGGTTTAAAACTACAAGACTCCTGGTCTGGCGTTCACCAGGCTCTTAGGAGGGAGGTGGTGGTGCACACTGCACAGAGAGACGTGGGACTTTCTAAGAAATAAACTTTTTCTGTTGAAATATCTGGGACTTATTTTAAACAACACAACAGCAGGGATCTGAATACAAAAGTGCTCCCCGACTTTACCAGCCACTGCAAATCTGGGGACTTGACTTTTAACTCGCTTCCCTGAGGACACCTTCTCAAGGGTTTCCTCAACACCACCAACCAAGGACTGCACTTGAGCCTGGGGCTTGGAAGAGAGATACGGGTGTAAGTTTTGCCACTCAGTAGGGTGGTTAAGTTATTTGTTTTAAAGCTTAATTTTCCCCATACCTAAACTGATAATACTCGCGAAGCCCGCCCTCAACCCTCCTCAGGGTTATTAATGAGTACACGAGATCCTCGGTCACGTTTTCACTACCTCCTCAGCGAGGATGACCCTTACCGCCCGCCCGCGCCCCGCTCCACTCTCCCTAGGAAGCCGCGGGACTTCTGTGCGCACGCGCCGCCGCGCCCGTGGGGTCTCGCACACTCGCGCGGCGCCCGCTGGGCGCCCCGCCGCACGCCCGGGGAGCGAGCGAGCGCGCGCGCTCCTTCGACCCCGCCCCCAGCGGCGCGCGCCCCTACGGCGGCCAGTGGGTGGGGGACGCGGGCAAAGCTGGTCATGGAGGCCGTGCGGAGGGCCCATGAGGCCGTGCTCTGGTTGCTGCTGTGCCGGCCCTGGGCCTCGGGCGCCGCCTCCCGCCCGAAGCCCCGCGCCTCGGAGGTGCTGACGCGCCACCTGGTGCAGCGGCGCCTGCCGCACTGGACCTCTTTCTGCGTGCCCTACAGCGCCGTCCGCAACGACCAGTTCGGCCTCTCGCACTTCAACTGGCCCGTGCAGGGTGCCAACTACCACGTCCTGCGCACCGGCTGCTTCCCCTTCATCAAGTACCACTGCTCCAAGGCCCCCTGGCACGACCTGGCCCGGCAGGACCAGTTCTTCACGGCGCTCAAGGTCATCAACCTCGGTGAGTGGCCCGGGCCGGTGAAGCACGTCCCGTCGACGATGGCCCCACTGTTTGCAAAGCACGCTGACAAACGCTCTGGCTCCGAGGCCGAGCCCCCGGCCCTAGGTCAAACCGCGCCAGCCCTGGGAGCCCTGCCTCGGCCCCGCGCAGGCTCGCCCGGGCGCACGCGCTCGCCACGCTTCGCCCAGTGCTGGGGCGTTACCCAGACGCTGCCTCTGCGTCCCACCCACTCTGCAGCCTTCCAGCCCCGACCCTGGCCCTGGGCTTCTGTGTTCCCCCGCCCGGCAGGTGCTTGTCAGGGCTAAGTTGTTGCTCCTGAATCGTCCCCTGGAAAGTGGGGCTTATCGACAGGCCTGTACTTAGGGACCACGCTGCAACACCCCGGGGAGAGAGCATTCCATCCTCACTACCCTGCAGCTCTTAACTAGAAGGACCCCTATATTGGGCAGTGAGAAGGAGGGTGTAGGCCGCTGGAAAGTGGCTCTTAAGTTTTTAAAAAATGCCTAATTGCATGGCAGGATTCGTTCCCATGAACACCACTTTGTGGGTGCGTTCATATTATAAAAACTGGAACTACTTTTTTAAAGTTTCTTTGTTCTCTTTATATGAAACCCCAGCAAGTTTGTTTTACTAAAAGCACTAAAGGTTTTCACCAGTGATGTTAGCTTCTTCAGATGCTAGGCCTAAAAGATATTTAAAAGACTATCTCTTTAATATTGGTATGTTTTCATGGAATATTCTAACTCTGAGAGTGTTAACTCTTGCTGGATGTTTATTATCTTTTGGTTAATGATGGAAGGGGCGTGAACGTTGACATGAGTGCATCTTTTATATTTTCTAGGTCAGTGAAAAATAGGCCTCAGGATGTTTGGAACCTATTAATATAGCTGATATCAAATTAATCCATATTTCAGTAATTCAGAATCTAGATGTGCAAGCTGACCCACGTTACCCAATCAGTTTTTTGAACCAGAATTAAAGCTAAACGCCTATGCAGCTGCACTATTCCTATATAGTCTGATAGTTTCTTAAATTTAAATATGGTAGGTGTATTTTTGCTTATAATAACTCCCATAAGTCAGTCATGGGATTTTGGAGCCATTGCTCCACTGGGACTGTCTTGGGTTCAGTCCATTAAGGAGAAGATTATTCAGCAATGTGTAATCCTTTAAAAATATGTCTTATTATTTGACTGATGAACTATATAGAGCATGCCTACTAATTTTGAGGTTGATGCAAAGAAGTTGAGTGTAGTGACTCAGAAAATTCAATTCAAAATTATTTGGAGAGACTGGAGTGATGACTAGATTCAAGAAGAATATGTTTATTTTAGCATTTTCAGAATCAAAAAAAATCATTCTTCCCAAATGTAGTAATAGGTTAGGAAAAGCATAACTGGAGGGTTATAGGTAAACCATGAGCCCAACGCCTTTTTTTAAAAAGTTTTCACCATTTAAAACCTAACACTTTAAGAACAGCTTAATGATTAGGGGCTTCTCTTTTTAGGTAGAAAGAAATCCAAAGAAAAATAGGATGCCCAGAACATTCTCACCCAGAAAAGTAGTAAAACCTTTTGAAGAAAGAAACAACAGCTGTAGTTTTTTTTTAATGTGGAAGAGAAAGATGAATAGTGATTTAATGGTGTTTATGGTCTTTGGAAAATTCTAAAAATTCTAAAAATTCTGTTTAAAAGAGAATAAGTTTTAAGTTAAACAAAAAGGAAAACTTTATGCTCAAGCATGCTTGAATACAAATTGGCTTATACTAATAAAGGGAATTTTTTTTTCTGGACTTTTTATTTTAAGAGTATTCAGCAATTTGATAATGTCAATTTTGTATTTTTGTCTTAGGGTAGGGAATTAGATAATAGGATTTTTTTCCTATTCTGTGTTGTGCAGTTGCCCCTCTGGATCATCAAGTACATATTCTATTTAAAAATACTTAGAATTTTATTCCTCTTCTTCCCTTTCAAATAGTAATTATCAAAGTCATTCATTTTTCCATGTTGTAAATAATAAAGATTTCTCTTTTACCCATTTGTTCCCTTTCTCTTTTACCCATTTGTTCCCTTTCTCCTCTGCCTTCTTTTCAATGGAAGCTGACATTTTACTGATGGTTTACCAGTCTGGGTATCCTGCTGGGAAGTAGATTGAGATTTAAGAAAAGCAGTTTACCATTGGAATGAATGGGTAATTGGAGACTTGCTACAAAGTTCTAATTTTTTTAAAGTGCTTAATTTGACAGTGGTTTACCTACTGTTCAGCTGACTCAAAATGAATTATTGTGCAAAGAACTGACTTTTACATTCATTTTGATGTTATGATATGTTTCAGACAGTCTGGAAAAAATTTAATTTTTCACCAAACCTTACAGACTTTACAGCATTTGTGCTGTAAAGAAAATTATGGGGTTTTTTAGTGTGTAAATTATATATGTGGCTAATCTTCCCATTTAGTGTATTAGCCTGACTGCATTAAATAAGTAGACTGCAGGATAAAAAAAAAAAAATTAGAGAATTTCTGACTCCTACATTACATCTCTACCCCCTATCAAATAGCATGAATGATAGTGGTTCCTAGTTGTTTCTTAATAAGAGATAATGTAGTTATTAAATTAGTAGTCCTTGATCAGTCCTCCATTTTAGCTGAAAAAATATTGACCATTTGTGTGATTTTTTTTTTAAAGTATCAGTATTTTAACCGAAAACTGTGATAAATACTGTAAAACAAAACTTTCAGTGTCATCAGCCATTTCTTAACTGTAAGTCCTTAGCATTGGTTTAAAAGTCATATTTTATGTGTTTTACTATCAGTATATTTGGAAAATTAATAATTATTTCTAGAGCCTGTTTTTCTTTCTCACTCCATTTTCAGCTTTTGAAGTTGTGATACCATATTTTAAATTTATTTTTTATTTCAGCTGCTCCCTCTACTCCACTCGCTTCTGCCTGCCCTGTTCTTGTTCTCTTGTCCACTCCCCGACTCCACACCACTACTTGCCTTTTTTTTTTCTTTTTGGTTGAATGATTTATAAATAGCTTTATGATGCTAGTTTTTGTGAAGTTTTTGTGACGTTCCCTTGAGGCATTTAGAGATTTTGGGGGAGGTATTACCAAGGCAAAGAAGGCAATATACTGTGAAAAGTTTCATAGGGATTCCAGGGAACCCTGTGATAGTAACAAGCTGTGACCCAGTATATTCCTAAAGATAGAGAGGTGCCGGTCTGAATGGACATTTTTGCCTCTCTCATTACCAACTAGTGATGCTTCTCCTGATTAATCTTTGGCATCACAGTGGCTGGAATGCAGCTTCAGGGAATAAGCACAAAGTAGTCCAATGAACTTATACACTCAAAAAGAACATAACACAGCAAATACACTCTTGCAGAAAAGTAAGAAAAAAATTTAACAATATGATTAGTCCTGAGCATGTGTTGATTTCCCTATTATCTAGAAAAAAAGTGATTTTCCAAATGTACAGCTCTTCTTTTAAATTGTTATTTTCTGTCCAACTCATACCCAGGAACAATAAAATTAATATTTGTGCACACTATACAATATTTGTTATTGATTCATGTGCCTGTGGTTTTATACATGTTTTTAATATGTTAATAATAGTCATGGATTTTAAATAAGTGCCTTACAAAAAATAGGAATTGTGAAAGTTTGCTTTGTGTCCAGCTTAGTGTCATGTGCATATGAGTGCTTAATCCATATCTCTGGCTAGTATATATTTAGTTTCATGTATCACAAATGGCAACTAATCGCAAATGGAAATATTCCAAAGAAGAAATATGTTATTGCAGTCTACTATATACCTATTTCAAATAGGTTGAAGCAAGATTTTCAAATCAGTTGTAAAAATATTAATGGGATTGTTTCTCATGTTTGTTATTACACTAAAATCTTCCTTAGAGTTAGGTTTTGCCTTAGATTTTGAAGACAGCTTTTTGACCCAGTTTCTTTTAAGTTGTACAAGAAATTATTTTAGTCATCGGTATTACTGTCCAACTTAAAGCACAATAAAGATGACCTAGTAATTTAAGCTCAAGGCCAATAATCAGGAGCATCTACAACTAAATTAATGACACTTCTCTGTTTGATTATTTGTGAAAAGAATATAGAATTACTTCATAATTATTTGGAGGTAATGAATTAATGTTTGTAAAGTACTTTGGGTTTTTTAATTAATTAATTTATTTATTTTTGGCTGTGTTGGGTCTTCGTTTCTGTGCGAGGGCTTTCTCTAGTTGCGGCGAGCGGGGGCCACTGTTCATCGCGGTGCGCGGGCCTCTCACTGTCGCGGCCTGTCTTGTTGCGGAGCACAGGCTCCAGACGCGCAGGCTCAGTAGTTGTGGCTCACGGGCCTAGTCGCTCCGCGGCATGTGGGATCTTCCCAGACCAGGGCTCGAACCCGTGTCCCCTGCATTGGCAGGCAGATTCTCAACCACTGCGCCACCAGGGAAGCCCAGGTACTTTGAATTACAGTTTACATCAGCCTTATCTATAGTTTTTAAAATCTCTAGGCTTACACAATTGTTACTATGTTCCACAAACATAGATGAAATTGACCTCTTAGGCTGAGTCAGTGTTTACTCATATTTTTGTAACTTTATAATTTCTTGATGTTGCTGAAGAGTGCTATGTGATTTATACCATGACAAATATATGAGTACATGATTAATAGGTATTGATTTCACAAGTAACATATTCATTTGTTTTCTAGGTATTCCAACTTTATTATATGGACTTGGCTCCTGGTTTTTTGCTAGAGTCACAGAGACTGTGCACACCAGTTATGGACCAATAACAGTTTATTTTCTAAATAAAGAAGATGAAGGTGCCATGTACTGAAAGTGTGCATTGGAGGACGAAAATACCAGTAGATTTTCGCATGTGTATGTGCAATATTTATTTTTGATTCCTTAAAATAAAACTTTGCAAACACCTTTTTCTTTCTACGGTGTCTGGTTCTTTAAGATGAATCATTGCCCTCAAGAGGCAAAGCTTTTCATATTAATACATTGTTATATATTGCATACTCTGTTTAGCCAATGGGAGCTACAAACACATAATGCTTATACCAATTTTTTCCTATAACTAGGTTAAACAAGAGATAAAAAATGATTGTAACTTACAGATTCTGTAGTTATGTATTAACAATTTAAATCAACTCTTTGAAAATATAGATACCCCACAAAGAAGGAAGGGGAAAAAATCTTTAACATTGGGAAAAGAAGTAGAGAATTTTAGGATATATGATAAAAATAATATAATATCATTGGCAAATCCAAAGTTGATGAGAATTCTAACTGCAATCTGAAATTTAAACCATTCAACTGTCAGGCTTTTAAATGGAAATGTATTACAGCCCTTGTGCCATTTACCTGTATGAGAGGTGTGGGTGTAATGTTGAAACTTCTTATTACCTAAAGAATCCAATACCATACTACTTTTTTAAAAATGTAATAACAACTCCAGGTAATGTAAATGCAGCAAGAAGAATGCAATTAAGACTCATTAAAAGTTAAAATAGCATGCCGATAAAGCTGTAAGAACAATTAAAATCTAGAAAGACCCAGAAAAAATAAATTTGGTAACTGTTTAAAAAAGCAACTAGCTGAAATGGTACGTATCCATAGACTTATTGGCAATGGGAAGTGGGCTGAAATTTTAAAGACCTGATGGCGGTTTTGCATTAGAATTTTATTAGGTTAATTGCATTTTTGAAAGCAAAGTCGTTAAAAAAAATTTATCCTTGGGGGTAGTTACAGAATACCCAGACGAATGGTAAATTTCAGAAATTTGGAGTAATTCAGGGAGAGCTAAGTAGAACTATTTAATTTCTAAACCAATGGGTGTTTAAGATTTATGATCTCTCCCATAATTACAAACATGCATTATATATCATTTTATGTTAATGTGTTGCTGATGCTCTGCAACGTTTACACAGTTTTGTAGCAAAATATTTTATAGAATTCAATCTAACCAACATTTGGGTGCCTACTTCTGGCAAATCAGTAGGGAAAGTGAGTGGAAGTGATTGAGGTGAAAGCACTGAAATAATGAAGTGACACAAACTGGCTTCGTTAAAGGTAGTCATTTTAAGTGAGCTACAGAGAGTGAACTGTTCTTCAAACATTTGTAGTGTTCACTTGTCTAACAGCAATTCTAAATAACCTTTTAATCAAAGAAGTACTTATGCCAATATATTTAGTCCAGAAGAATATACTTGACACTAGTTAAATGAATGGCTTACACAAAGGAGATAGTGTTACATTAAGCTTCATTAATAATAAAACTGACTATTAGCATTTTGCAAGGAAGGCTAGAACTGATTTCCTCTGTAATGGGCAAAGTTAAATAACTATAGCTCATAAGTTTTAAGTCAAATACTGCTCATTCATTGCTCCTGATCTTGTCAATACTTGCTGTAAAGGTTTGGTCCCAACACAAGGCTGATAAAATGGCTTTTATCAGACCATAAATACAGCTTTTCAGTAGAGTTGCACTTCTTTTCACACTGGCCTGTTTGATTTCTGATAATTTGTACTGCTGACTGTGCTTACCTGTTTTTCAATAGCTACAATCGGAGTGACTTCTTGTCCATATGGTGATAGGTAAGTCTCCTTGGAGAACATCTTTGACAAACTACCCTATTGATCTCTGTAATTCTCTGCTGCTTGCAGCATTAAATAGAGCCTTGATTTCTTGTCTGATGTGCTCACTGTGTAACAATTAAGCAAATGTAATATTTTCTTGTATTACATGAAAATCAATAGACCTCTTGCTCTCATGAAGTTGATCATGGTAAAGGAAGAACTCAACAATAGCTAAGGGCATGGTTCAAATATTTAAAATATCATTCCTTGGATTTATGAAGTCTTGTAGTGAACCGTTTAGTCTGAAAAAATTCTTCTCATTGAACAGCAATAGTTTAAGTTTTTTCTTTAAAGTTGTATACTACATCAAAGTATTGTGGCCTAAAAAGGATAAAATATAAATGCTGGAGGCAGGAGATTGATTCTATTTTTAGCAACAGTGCTATCTTACTTTTTGACCCCAGGCTAATAACTACTCCTTTGTATCTTAGTTTTTTCCACCTGTAATCTAAGAAGGACAAAACGAGAAACCTTTCTGCCTTAAAATGTATCATGAATGTGCTTGTAAGCAAATGTCAGTTTTACATTAATTGCAGAAAAGCTGGTTTTGTAATCCTTATTCTTGTGTTCCATATATATTTAAGTTTAAAATACTTCATCAATAAAAGGATTTTTTAAATAAGTGAGAGGAAGGAAGGAGGAGACACATTGAAGGCAGTTTGTGCGAGTGTGTCTGTGCGCCTGCAGGTTATGCCTGAGATGGCAAGCTGGGTTCCTAGTGGACCCTGCCCTTCTGGATAGCAGGAGTTTTCTTGGTTGATGAAACAGACAGCTTTTCTGCCTATACTTCTTTAATGGGATTTTTAGTCTTTAAAATAATCCAGGCAAAACTATTTTTTGAATGAAGATGAAGTTTTATTTTAGTTTAAAATCTTGGATCTCTTTTACTGTTATTTCTATACAAATCAATTATCAAGTGTTGGAAGAAGTTTCTAGTCAAAATTCGTAGCTCCTGTATAAGTTGTGAACCACCATAAAGATGCAGTAACAGAGTTGGGAGCAAGAAAGAGGTTGCCAATTAAAAAAAAAAAAAAAAAAAATCCCTAGTTTCTCAGTGCTAATGTCTTAACATACCAAATTGTACAAATAGTTATAAGTTCGTTCATCATACACATTTGGTCACTAATATTTTGCTTATTGTTGACCAGTAAAAATGGAAACACTTTTAATTTTAAAAGCCATATGTATTTCTTTTAAAATGTACATTTTATTTTGTGTCATTTATATTTATATTCACTCAAAATTATAATCACAGATCATCTATAATTCTTCACAAAATATCTCTTAATTCTATTAAAGAATGAATGTTGTTTGAATGAGTGGAGTGACCTAAAGACAAGGATCTGGGTTTCATTTCATTTAAAAGCTAATGCAGATAACAGAAACCTTATCCTAAAGCTAGTGGATCGGGTGTCTAATTTTTTTCAGCACTTACCATTCAGACAGTAATGACGTTTGGGGGCATCTTAACCTAAACAAGTACTTAGCATTACATCTCACCTGGGTCAACAGTCTAGGGTATCAGAGTTAAACTGTGTTACTGTAAATTAATGGAAAATGTAACTGCACTTTGCTGAAAGATCAATGTCCAATAAAGGCTGCACAATCAAATCTTGTTGCAATGATTGAGGTCTTTAATTGCCTTTCAAAGATAAGGTGGTAATCAACACAGCTTTAACTGATCTTTTTTACTAGTTCAATTACATGCTAATGACTAGTGCCAAGTCAGAATCTTTAACTACTTATACTTATTAAATCTTACGTTAGTAATGAAAAATTACTTTAGCTTACACAATCGATAGAACACACATCTTAATTACTATATTTCACTTTTATACCATTTTATGTGCTTGACAAATGTTTCACAAGAGCTTTCCCAACAATAAGAAGTGTTATTAGTAGTGACCACAGTCCACAGAGTATTTTTCTAATATAAATTGGAGATCAGATGTTGAGAAAAAAATTCTTTAAATGAAGATGTGGATAAAATAGTTTCCAATGACACAAGCTTGGCCATCCAGCAACTTCTCAGACCTGTTTTGCTAATTGAGACTACGTTTAATACAACTCTAGGCGCGCGGGCTTCAGTAGGTGTGGCGCACAGGCTCAGTAGTTGTGGTGCACAGGCTTAGTTGCTCCGCAGCATGTAGGATCTTCCCGGACCAGGGATCGCACCCATGTCCCCTGCATTGGCAGGCGGATTCTTAACCACTGCGCCACCAGGGAAGCCCCTAGTAAGTGTATTTCTAAGTTCAGTTAGCTTTCTAGTAAAGAAACTGATTTCACATACTGCCTACTGTAAAAATCTCCTATTTGGGGAAAGGATAAATGTTAGAAAAGGCAAATGACAAAAAAAAATAATAAGTTGGACATCATCAAAATTAAAAACTTTTGTGTTTTAAAGGACACTATCAAGAAAATAAAAGACAACTGACAGAATGGGAGAAAATATTTGCAAATCATATATATGATAAAGGGATTTATAGCCAGAATATATAAAGAACTCTTCTAACTCAACCCAATTGAAAAATAGATTTGGACAGACATTTCTCCAAAGAAATTATACAAATAGCTACTAAACACATGAAAGGCGTTTAACATTAACTATTAGGGAAATGCAAATCAAAACCACAACGAGATACCACTTCATACCCAACAGGATGGCTATAATCAAAAAGACATAATAACAAGTGTTCGCATGAAATATGGAGAAGTTGGAACCCTCATACATTGCTAGTGGGAATGTAAAATAGTGCAGCCACTTGGGAAAAGTTTGGCCGTTCCACAAAATATCAAACATGGAGTTACCATATTACCCAGCAATTCTGTTCCTGGGATACATACCCTAGAGAATTGAAAATATGTTCACACAAAAACTTGTACACAAGTGTGCATAGCATTATTCATTCTAGCAAAGAAGTGGAAACAACTCAAATATCAACTGATGAATGGATAAAAATAAAATGTGGGGCTTCCCTAGTGGCGCAGTGGTTGAGAATCTGCCTGCCAATGCAGGGGACACGGGTTCGAGCCCTGGTCTGGGAAGATCCCACATGCCACGGAGCAACTGGGCCCGTTAGCCACAATTACTGAGCCTGCGCGTCTGGAGCCTGTGCTCTGCAACAAGAGAGGCCGCGATGGTGAGAGGCCCGCGCACCACGATGAAGAGTGGCCCCTGCTTGCCACAACTAGAGAAAGCCCTCGCACAGAAATGAAGACCCAACACAGCCATAAATAAAATAAATAAAATTTTTTAAAAAAAGGAAAAGAAAAAAAGAAAATGCTCCCTATTTCACTTACAAAAAATTAAAAAAAAAATTAAATGTGGCATATTCACACAACAGAATATTATTCAACCAAAAAAAGGAAAGAATTATTGATCCATGCTACAGCATTGACAAAGCTTTCTTGAAAACATTACACTAAGTGAAAAAAGCCCATCATAAAGCCCATACATTGTGTGATTCCATTTATATGAAATGTCCAGAATAGGCAAATCTATAGAGACAGAAAGTGGATTAGTGATTGCCTAGGACTGGGGAGGTTGGTAGGAAATGGGGAGTGACTGTTAATGGGCACGGGGATTCTTTTTGGGGTGATGAAACTGTTCCAAAATTGATTGTGGTGATGGTTGCACAATTCTGTGACTATACTCAAAACATTGAATTGTACACTTTAAAAGGAAGAACTGTATGGCATGTGAATTATCTTTCAATAAAGCTGTTAAAAAACTAGTAAAGGGGGGAGGGGAAATGGGCAGTTAGTGTTTAATAGGTATAGAGTTTCAATTGTGTAAGATAAAAAGTTCTGGAGATAAATGGTATTGATGGTTGCACAGTAATGTGAATGTACTTAATAACACTAAACTGTACACTTAAAAATGGTTAACATGATAATTTCTGTGTGATGTGTATTTCACCATAAATAAAAATAAATTTTAAAAATTAGTAAAGGATTCGTTATTACTATGATAAAATATAACTGCATAATTTCTATAGAAAATAACTGTGTTTAGAAAAATGTTAGAAATTAAAAGAGGTAAAACATTAACATCATTTTATATGTTTATTCTTGGAATTTTAAAAATTTTAGTATGAAACCTAGTTTTTATTTTTTTAACATCTTTATTGGAGTATAATTGCTTTACAATGGTGTGTTAGTTTCTGCTTTGTAACAAAGTGAATCAGCTATACATATACATATATCCCCATATCTCCTCCCTCTTGTGTCTCCCTCCCACCCTCCCTATCCCACCCCTCTAGGTGGACACAAAGCACCGAGCTGATCTCCCTGCGCTATGAGGCTGCTTCCCACTAGCCATCTATTTTACATTTGGTAGTGTATGTATGTCCATGCCACTCTCTTACTTTGTCCCAGCTTACCCTTCCCCCTCCCTGTGTCCTCAAGTCCATTCTCTACGTCTGCGTCTTTATTCCTGTCCTGGCTCTAGGTTCTTCAGAACCTTTCTTCTTCTTTTTTTTTTTTTTTTTTAATTTATTTATTATTATTTATTTATTATTTATTTTTGTCTGTGTTGGGTCTTCGTTTCTGTGCGAGGGCTTTCTCTAGTTGTGGCAAGTGGGGGCCACTCTTCATCGCGGTGCGCGGGCCTCTCACTATCGCGGCCTCTCTTGTTGCGGAGCACGGGCTCCAGACGCGCAGGCTCAGTAGTTGTGGCTCACGGGCCTAGTTGCTCCGCGGCATGTGGGATCTTCCCAGACCAGGGCTCGAACCCGTGTCCCCTGCATTGGCAGGCAGATTCTCAACCACTGCGCCACCAGGGAAGCCCCTTTTTTTTTTTTTTTTTTTTTTTTTTTTTTTTTTAGGTTCCATATATATGTGTTAGCATACGGTATTTGTTTTTCTCTTTCTGACTTACTTCGCTCTGTATGACAGTCTCTAGGTCCATCCACCTCACTACTAATAACTCAACTTCGTGAAACCTAGTTTGAATTAAATAGATGAAATCTCATTTGGGATCACCTTTAGTAGCATTAAGAAAAGGGTATACTTGGTTTGAGATACTTTAAGACCAGGGACTACCCTGGCAGTCCAGTGGTTAAGATTCCGTGCTTCCACTGCAGGGGGCATGGGTTCATCCCTGGTCGGGGAACCAAGATCCTGCATGCCGCGAGGCAAGGCCAAAACTTTTTTTTAATTTTAAAAATTTTTAAAAAGATAAGACCAAAGAAAAGTATGTAAAATGTTAGTAAATGAAAATATCCTCTTTTAGATCCTAGTTGCTAGATAAAGAATATCAGCTACTACTAGAATGAGGTTTTATATAGTATTGCTTATAGCTATTTTAGTTGCACTTATATCATTTTAAATACAGTTAATGAACATTGTACTACTCCATTATATTATAAATTTATCTTCAGTAATATTTATAGTATCAATTTAAACGCTGTAAAACTTCATGAAAAGTAGCTTAAACAAGGATTTTGATAAACAAAAGCTTTCAGTTTTTAAAAGCAAATCATGTACTTCTTAAGGAAGATTTGAAGTTTTTTGTTGTTGTTGATAGAATTATGAACCTTATAAACTTGGTATTTTTTAGTTAACCTAAATACATAAATCTATTCGAATTCATCTTATGAAAAGAGATATGTCATTAGATATATGATCATTATATGCTTTAGTGATTCATGGACCTTGTTACATACATTCTTTGTAATGTATGAATTATTTAGTAAGAAAAATCACAATAATTTTGTTGTTACTCAAAAATTTATGGGTTGGCAGAAACAATTATGCAGCCCCTGAAGCTGGTATGTTAAGGTAACATCATTAACGCTACATAGTATGATTTTTTTTGTAGTTATTTGACATAGCCTTTACTGCTTCTGCTAGAATATATCAGTAACTTTATAACAAGCTGTCTGTAAGCAGAATATTGAATTTATTAACCACAAAGTGATTCATTTTACTCTATTTTCATATAAGTGCATAACTTAAAATCAGATCTAAAAAGTTGTCTACCCTAACCCTAAAGGAAAAATAAAAATATACAAAATAAAAATCCGTACTCTAATAAATAGATGTGAATTTAAAACTCCATTTAAGGAAAATGGATATTTTTATTTCAAAAAATGTATATGTTTATGAATTGGATTAAAATAATTCATAAAAGTAGGAGATTAGGGCTTCCCTGGTGGCACAGTGGTTAAGAATCCGCCTGCTGATGCAGGAGACATGGGTTTGATCCCTGGCCTGGGAAGATCCCACATGCCACAGAGCAACTAAGCCTGTGCACCACAACTACTGAGCCTGCGCTCTAGAGCCCGTGCTCTGCAACAAGAGAAGCCACGACAGTGAGAGGCCCGCGCGCCGCAACGAAGAGTAGCCCCCGCTTGCCTCATCTAGAGAAAGCCCATGTGCAGCAAGGAAGACACAACACAGCCAAAAACAAAAACGAAAAAAAAAAAATTAGATTATCTTGCAACCTTTCTTTACACATAGTATTAAGGCTCTGACTGTGAGATAAAGTCAAAATTTTAGTTTCTTATGCTTTCAAATATCCAAATTTTATAAAATAAAGGGACCAAGAATTTCAAGGTTTGAATTAAAATCTAAATAGTGTCACTTACTTTTAGATTACATTAAAAATCAACAGTCATTCATTCATCCTACAAATCTTTTGCATTGACCATGTTGAAGGCAAATTTTATTCAATACTAATTTTACCTGTCAACAAAATCTAGTAGTTCTGAATCTATATACAGGGTCCATTCAAGCCATACTGAAAGACTACTTCTGTACACAGCTGGAAGAAAACAATGTGTTACTAATTTTTGTGTTTCCAGTATTTGTCATATAATGAAGGCTCTATGTCAAATGAACATGTGATGATTCAAAATTAAAAAGAAAACTTGCCTTCATTTTTAAGAGCTTTAAGAAAAGGATACTTTAATTGGAAATCATATGGATTCTTTACAAGAACAGCAACAAATTTTGAAATACTATCTCAGGTGTAATGAACAAACTTACACTGTTCCATGCCTTCTGAAAAATAAAAGATTGGAATCTTGTTGCATTATCCTTTTGAGGCATCTCAAAAGGTGCCATCTATTTTCTCATACAGGAATTTTACTATTTTAAAGTCAAACAGAATGATGTGTAGAAGTATGTGAAATGAAACAATCAGAAACTACTAGGATGAGTTAGACTTACTCTTTTTAAACAGAACTAGAAATAGTGTGTTGGTAACAAGGAGACAAGAAGAATATTTTAATTGATTTGGCAAAAAATGGAATGGGGTGCCTCTTGAGGAAGTGAGTCCTGTTATTGCAGATGTTCAGAGAGGCTGTATGACAATTCCTTAGGTAAATGTGGAGAGAATTCTTGAATTGGGCAGAAGATTAGATTGGTGATTTTGTAGGTTTCCTTTAACTCTGAAATTTTATTATCATTCTTTCATGGCTGTGTCTGATTTAGCTTGATGTTTATTGCTATTCCACTATGTGTGTAATACAAAGAACCTTGTTTTGGAGATGAAAAATATGGTCTAAGTCTTGCTATACCATTACTGGTTGAATATAATTGAGAAAAATTAGAGCCTTCTTAGTGTCTCCATATATACAATAAGGAGTTTATCTAACACTCACATATTGTTTCTTTGTGTCAGGTCCTAGACTAAGCACTTTACACATATTAGCTCCCTTAATCCTATTTTTATTCCCATTTTTTAAGCTGTGGAAACCAAGAAGTCTTGCTCAATGTCACACATGGTGAGTGTTATTCCATTCCCTGTAACCTGTCTACAGAGTCCAGATTCTTAACCATTACTCTATACTTCCCTATGATGCACAGGATAACGAAGGGAGACGTGCTTTGCAAGCTCTAAAGCCCCACAAAAATGTGAGATATAGTTTGTTGGTTAATATAAAGAAAAGAATATAGATATGTTTAAACCATCAAAAAAGGGAAATAAAGCTTAAGTGATTTGTAGGAACACCAGCCTACTCTACCTGAGGGAAAATGTATTACGTAGAAATTAAATCCAAAGACATCATAAATTAATAAATTAATTCATGTTACAGCATCTAAAATCCACAGTACATACTTGGCGCTCTATGAATATCTGTTGAACTATTGTTTCTGCTTCTGCATGAGTACTGGAATCGCTCCCACTGTTCTTTTCCATTCCTGCCACAACACAAAAGAGCAGACTTTCCCATCACACTTTCAAGGGTTTGTCTCTTACCACTTTTTAAAAAAATTTTTTAAAAATTTATTTATTTTATTTATTTATTTTTGGCTGCGTTGGGTCTTCGTTGCTGCGCGCGGGCTTTCTCTAGTTGCAGCGAGCGGGGGCTACTCTTCGTTGCGGTGCACGGGCTTCTCATTGCAGTGGCTTCTCTTGTTGCAGAGCATGGGCTCTAGGTGTGTGGGCTTCAGTAGTTGCAGCACTTGGGCTCAGTAGTTGTGGCTCGTGGGCTCTAGAGCACAGGCTCAGTAGTTGTGGCGCACGGCCTTAGTTGCTCCGCGGCATGTGGGATTTTCTTGGATCAGGGCTCGAACCCCTGTCCCCTGCATTGGCAGGCTGATTCTTAACCATGGCGCCACCAGGTAAGTCCCACCACTTTTGTCCATGCTTCTTCATATTCTTTTTTTAAACTAATGCATATTAAGCACTATGAGGAAAATACTTATGTTTATTTTTCAGTTGTTATTGTAATACCAATAAATTATATCTTTTTTAAATTAAAATTTCTAAGACATTATTACAAGTGTGTAGAAATGAAACTTATTTAAAAAAAACTTTTTATTTTGGAATAACTTTAGATTTACAGAAAAGTTGCAACTATAGTACAGAGAGTTCCCATATACTTCACCCAGATTCCCCTAATGTTAGCATTTTACGTAATCATTGCACATATGTCAAAACTAAAAAGTCAGCATTGGTACGTTATTACTAACTAAACTCCAGACTTTATTCAGATTTCACTGGTTTTTCATTACTGTCCTTTTTCTGTTCCAGGATTCCATTGAGGATCCCACAATACATTTAATCGTCATGTCTCCTTAGTCTCCTCAGGTCTGTGACAGTATCTTTGTTTTTTGTTTTTTATGACCTTGGCAGTTTTGAGGAGTATTTGTCAGGTATTTTGTAGACTGTCCCTCAATTTGGGTTTGTCTGATGGTTTTCTCATGATTAGATTGGGGTTATGGGTTTGGGGAAGAAGACCCCACAGGTCAAATGCCCTTCTTGTTGCATCATATAAGAGAGTACATGACATCAACATGACATCACTGGTGATGTTAACCTTGATCACTTGGTTAGGATGGTGTCTGCAAGGTTTCTCCACTAGAAACTTACTGTTTTCATCCTCTATTCTCATCATATTCCTTTAAATCAAAATCAACAAGTATTGGGAATTCCCTGGTGGTCCAGTGGTTAGGACTTGGCACTTTCACTGCTGGGGCCCGGGTTCGATCCCCGGTTGGGGGACTAAGATCCCGCAAGCCACGTGGTGTGGCCAAAAAGAAAGAAAGAAAGAAAAAACAAAAACAAAACCCCCAAATCAACAAGTATTTGAATGTTATATGTAGGGACCCACACCCGGCACTGAAGAAGACAAGTGGAATTTTGGAACACAGGAGGCAGTCAACATTTGTTATAAAGTTCGTGGTTCAGTGGGAGTCTATAATTGTTGTTGTCTCAGTCTCCACGATGGCAGTGGTTGTGGGAAGGCCAAGGAGCAAGTGCGGCTCAAGACAGGCAGGAGATGCACATGGTAGTTGCATTCCTACTACTCAACCCACTTTGCCTTCAAAATCCACTCATTCATTTAACAAATATTATTAAAGTGCCCACTGTGTGTCAGGTACTATTTTAGGTACTAGGGACATGGCAGTGAATAAAACACATACCCGTCCCTCCCTCGCCAAGTTACAGTTTAGTGGGGAGACAAACACAGGATTGAGACATGTGGCATGGTAGATAGTGATGAGGGCCAGGAGAAAAGTAAACCAGGGAAGGGGACCAGGATTTGTGCACATCTGCGTGCTCGCATCTGTGGGTGGGGTGGGTTTGGGGCTGGTTTTCAAGACTGTGCTAAGGGAAGGCCTCAACACGAAGGTGATTTTTAAGTCAAGATCTGCAGGAGGAAGTGAGCCATGTGAATATCGGGATAAGAGCAATCCAGGGAGAGGAAAGGGCAAATGCAAAGACCCTGAGGTGGGATGCCTGAGATGTTCAAGGAAAAGTAAGAAGGAGGCTGGTGTGAATGACGTGTGAGAGATCATAAGGCCAGAAGGTATGGAGGGCAGACTGTGTGGAGTTTTGCAGGTCAAGGAAAGGACTTTAGTTTTTATTCTGTACAAGTTAGGAGGCCATCAGAATAGTTTTAACCAAAGGGGTGACTTGGTATTCTAACCCTGGTAATTGGGTTGAGCATAGACCGTTGGTAGCAGTGGCAAGAATGGAAACAGAAGTTTAAGAGAGAAATATAATATAAATATAATGGTAGTTTGGACTGAGATAGTATCTGTGAAGCAGTGGGAAGGGATCAGATTCTGGGTTAAGGATTGGAAATTGGGAGCAATGTAAAAAGAGATGAAAGAAAACATCTCTGAACTTATAGTAGTAAAATGTTAATTTTCCTCATTTAAAAAATTACTTTATAACAAAAAAGATAAATAAGCCAATTTAAAAACAGGCAAAGGACTTGAATAGACAATTCTCCAAAGAAGATATACAAATGGCCAACAAGTATATGAAAAGATGAACATCACTAATCACTAGGGAAATGCAAATCTAAACCACTTTGAGATATCACCTCATACCCATGAGAATATGGCTTCTAACAAAAATGTAGAAAATAACAAGTGTTGGTGAAGATGTAGAGAAACTGGAACTCTTGGGCTACTGGTGGGAATGTAAAATGGTGCAGCCATTGTGGAACATGGCAGCTCCTCAAAAAATTAAAAATAGAATTATCATATGATCCAGCAATTCTACTTGTGGGTATATATCCAAAAGAATTGAAAGTACAAATTGAGTTGGTTTTGCCCATAGTACTATCAATAAAAGCCATTTTAACAAATCATGAGTTCATAGAAAATCTCTGGCTTTGTGGTCTATTTTCTCAAATAATAGGAAATGAACTTTCAATAAAAAGTGCATGGGGACCTTGAACAAATTGTTTGTTTTTCACAAGACTGAAGTGCAGGTGGAAAGGGGCAATTCTTTGACTACCTGGAGGATCTGACTAAATGAATTTCTACCTAAGCTATTCATTTACAATAACTGAAAAGAGATAATTTATCTTCTACAATGGACTTTCAAATTAAATATAAAAGGAATGTAGGGACTTCCCTGGTGGTGCAGTGGTTAAGAATCCACCTGCCAATGCAGGGACACAGGTTTGAGCCCTGGTCGGGGAAGATCCTACATGCCGCGGAGCAGAAGCCTGCACCCCCCAACGAGCGGCACTAGAGAAAGCCTGGGCGCAGCAACGAAGACCCACGCAGCCATAAATAAATAAATAATAACTAACTAAATAAATAAAACAAATACTATTACAAAAAAAAGGAATGCAGATAGAGAAAATATGCAGTAAAAAATTGATATTATACCCAAACTGACCAGTATTTAAATTATTTTTTCTCTCGCATTCATCAACTATTTGACTGTTATAGAGGGGAATGACACTCCTCTCCCACCGAATTTATACAAAATTCAGCCCCTCAAAGTAAAGCGATATGTGGACTTTTCTTAGAGATAAAGGACGAAACTACGCGTTGCAATTTGTAAACAAACTTCTTTATAGGCATTATAGATGAACAAAATTATGCATTTAAAAATCTGAGGTTAACAAGGCATTTAAAAATAACCAAGGGTTATTGCTACTCCCTGTGATATCACTGCGTAAACATTGCTATCTAGTTGAAAATTTATGGACTGTCTAGAATATTTTTTTTCAAAGGTTTAATAAGAAAAGATGATGCCACTACTGCAACTGTACCCAGGCAGTTAAACTCTTCACTGAATTTCTTTACTGTTGCTTTTGAATAGTGCGCTGTTTGCTATTTTAAGGTAACCATGGGGGTAAAGGACCTCACCGAAAAATCCACACTCGCTTTGCTCATTTGGGAGAAAGATGATCCTCCGGATCTGTGACTTGGAAAAATGAAAAAAAGACAACCTTGCTCTTGATCATTTGATGCACAAACCTCCACGAATATTTAGGTACAGGGCCTGATAAAGTAGGAATAAACGAGAGGGGCAGTTCTATTTTTCTAGTCTTCTGAACAGGGAAACAGTACGCATTTTAAGCCATCAATCGGCTTTTGGCGGACCCCTGCTCTAGTTCAGTTTCCTCCTTCTTTTGTTAAATGTTTTCACCTCGCTGAGTTTAATGAGGGTCGGGAAAAGAAAGGGCTGTCACCCGGTCGCCATGTGTGGTCACTTCGCGACAGGGGAGGTGGGGTCTCACGACTGAATAGTCCAGTCGGTCCTCTCACTCCGGCCCCGACGCCAAGCCCTTGCTCTTCGGGTCCTGCCCGCCGGCGAGCGGGGGCGGGGCCGGCCAAGAGCTGCCCTCTTCCAACATGGCGCCGCGGGAGGCGGGTCCCCTCGCCGGCTCCCGGGGTTCCGGCGCCGCGCGTTTTGGTTCCGGAGTAACAGTGCCCTCGCTGCCGTCTTCCCCCTCCTACCGCCGCCTTCCCCCTCCTACCGCCGCCTTCCCCCCTCCTGCCGCTGCCGCCGCCGGGACGCGCGGCCTCGGGTTGCCGGTGCTGAGTCGCGCGCGCCGTGCACTCTGGCTCGGGGTGGGGCAGAGGACTCGCCCCCGACCCTCCCGCGGAGGGTCCTCTCGGCTTTCTTGTGGTCCGGCGGCCCTGGGGCTCCTTCCTAACAGCCCCGGACTGAGTCCCCTCAAGTCGGGGACCCTCCGCTCCTTTAAGGAGGAGTGGACACCTGCCGCCGTATTTCTCTAAAACGGCGTCTTCTCTGTGCTGTCCCCTCACACCCACACAGACGGCAGAGAACTGCAAGATGCCGTTTGCTCTCTTTTCCAACTCCAGAACCTTCTGATCTCCGCTAGTTCCTACTGGCTCCTGCCCCTTGCCCCGTCCACGCTCACAGGGAGACATCCCTCAACCCCATACAGCCTGGGCCTGGCTCCGAGCCTGCGGGCTGCTTCCGGACCACCTCCTCTCTTCACTCCCCCTCCCCCTCTGTCCTCTGACCCTCAGTCCCCTTGTCACCTCTTCGAGCCCCCGCCTAACCAGGAGCCAGGGGGTTCCCCCCTACCAGGATGTGAGCCCCTTTAACCTGTAATGCTGTGGCTGGCCCTTGGCCCCTTCCATGCCATGGAGAACCAGGTGCTGGTGATTCGCATCAAGATTCCAAATAGTGGAGCCGTGGACTGGACAGTGCACTCTGGGCCGCAGCTTCTCTTCAGGGATGTGCTGGTGAGTGCTAATCTCAGTGTCCCTAGCGAGGGGGGCGCAGGGATTTGTAGGGAAGTCAGCACCTTGATCACCACATCTTACCCTGGTGGCCTGAGCTAGTGGCCATTGCTGGCCTCGTATGGGGGCAGTTTTATTTCTTCCACCACAAGCATTGATTAATTGTATAGACTGAAATCTGACAAGTGTGCAGGTCCCTGGGGAAGTAGAGATGAATCAGATTGGACCCCTGCCCTCAAGGAACTCTCAGCCTGGACTGGGACACACACACAGAAGCAACCAACTGGGATACAAAAAGCTGAATCTAGAAGAGAGTTTTTCTCAAGGATTTTTTGGAATGTCCCTGGCCAGATTCCAGCCTGTCTTTCTACTGAGTTCTCTAAACTTGGTAACTAGTGGGAAAGGGAAACAAGGCAACTCTAACCAATCATGTTTCAGCAAGCCTAAGACGTCATAAGTTTTAAGATATTATTTTTATGTACCGCTAAGAAAGAAAAAAAATGGCGACCTGTTAAACGGTGACATGCCACACATGGACAAAACCCAATTTCAGAGATGTTAAAATAGAGGGGAAAATGTGCATCTTAGAGTCAATGACGTAGTCTTACTTTCATAATAAATATTCAAAATATATTTCAAATAAAATCATGGAATGTTAGAGCAGAGGATAACCTTGGAGGTGGCCTGTTGAGCCCTCTGATCTTTTTTGCAGATAGTTACCGAGGAGCAGTGAGGTGAAATGGCTTTTCCAAAGCCATGTTGCTTGTGAGTGGGAGAGTCAGTGCCAGAACTCAGATTTCCTTACTTTACTTGGTATTTATTTCCACATGCTGTAGTACTACTTCTCAGCTTTTAGTATTCATGTGAGATAGAGTACATCGTGCCCATTTTATATTTTGAATAAGTGCGCTATCAAAGGCAGAGCTGACATACCAAGGAGCATGTTGCAAGTACCAGATCTATAGTGGAACTTACCTGCAGGATAAGATGGGGCTGGGTGGAGGTTTGGGGGAAGAGGAAGATCTGGGATGTGGTTTTTGATTGTCATAGGTTACTCAATCAAAATTTGATCTGTGTACCTTCATTTTGACTTCTGGATGTTACTGACCACCTAGAGCATAGAGATCTTCAGTTGTCTGTGCAAGGAGTGCAGAGGCTGGAGTAAACCAGCAGCCTCTGATCTTGTACACATATGCCATCCTTCTCTTTGCATCCAGAGTTCTCCACACGCTCACATGCACATGGATCTCCCTTCATGGTAAGGCCCAGACTCCTTGGCGTGGTCCTCTGGGCCCATATATATATATATTTTAAATAAATTTATTTATTTATTTATTTTTGGCTGAGTTGGATCTTTGTTGCTGCACGTGGGCTTTCTCTAGTTGCTGCGAGTAGGGGCTACACTTCGTTGTGATGCGCGGGCTTCTCATTGTGGTGGCTTCTCTTGTGGCGGAGCACGGGGTCTAGGTGTGCAGGCTTCAGTAGTTGTGGCTCGCGGGCTCTAGAGCGTAGGCTCAGCTCAGTAGTTGTGGTGCACAGGCTTAGTTGCTCTGTGGCATGTGGGATCTTCCCAGACCAGGGCTCGAACCCGTGTCCCCTGCATTGGCAGACGGATTCTTAACCAGTGCACCACCAGGGAAGCCCCTCTGGGCCCATCTTGATTGGCTTGTACCTGCCTGGCACCAGCTTCATCTCTCATTACACCCCCATGAGCATCCTGTCTTCCAGATATATAGAATTAACCGTGAGTTCTCCCAGGTGCCCAGGCCTGCTTCACTGGGCCTCTTTCTTCAGCTCACCAACTCCCACCTGTCCTTCAAAGCCCAGCTTCACTTTTCCTCTGCATTGGTCTTGGTCACATGCCCCTCCTCTGTGTTTCTACAACTTTGTTTTGGCAAAGTATATGGGTTTTGTGCTAATTTTGTCTGTCTCCTCCACGAGATGGTAAACTTCTGGAGGAGACGGACACCTCTGTTTCCTCTCTGTTTCTGATGCTTCATAGGACCCTGAAATATTTGTTTAATGAGGGAGCTTCAAAGAGGATGCACACCGTTATGGTTTTGTGGACAGCACACTAGGTTTTGAATCAAGAAATTCGTGTTTAATTGTAAACTATCCCACTAACTAGGCACGTCACTCTACCTCTCCGAGCCTCAGTTTCTTTATTTGTAAATTAGGGATAATGATACCTGCCTCAAAGACTTGTAAAGATTAAGTGAGATTGTGTCTCTGATGAGAAAGACAAGAGCTTTCTTTCACTTTACTCATTTGAGACAACAGAAGATATTATTTTAAGTAGAATGGTACAGTGTTAAAAACACAAACTGGAGCCAGGCTGACTGCGTTTACATTGTCAGCCTTACCAGACTCACTTGGGCAAGTGTCTTCTGTATCTCAGTTTCTTCATCTGTAAAAAGGCAAAAATAGGGTTGGGGGGATAAAAGTAGTGCCTACCTCACAGAGTTCTGAGGACTAGTGGAGTTGGTATGTGTAAAGTACTTACAACAATCTGGAGCATAGTAAGTGCTCTCTAAGTGTTGTTGTTATTGCAGCAGAAGGGATAGGGCCTGGGCAATCTCTCAGTTGTACGTTGGCTCAAGGATGACTGGCCTAAAAATAAACTTTGCACAAACGGTCCCACCATTGAGAGCTCAGAGTGCCGTGTGCCACATGCTTGCTCAGGTACGCCCAGGTGGAGCGTGTTATGTTGGGAAGGCCTCATGAAGGGCTCGTGACAGTGGGTGCTGTATATCAAGTTCTTGGAACTGCAAGCTCAAATCCTGGAGGACTCCTTAGATCTCTTTTCCAGGTTTACCTTATCTCTTCATTGAGAAATAGGCAGAAAACCAACAGTCACATCAGCATCTTTGGCTTGGAACCTTAAAATTTAAAGCCAAATGAAACCTGGAATGTTCCCTTTCATCTGATATCTCTCCTCACTTCAGTTTTCAAATGAGGAAGCATGAACCCCAGATGGGGAAAATGCTAAAGCCACACAGCTGGTTTGTGGCAGAACCAGACACGGAAGCCGGAAGCAATTTGTAGTCACTGAGTCAACTGGAGCTGAGGGTGTTTTGGACTCACAGTCAGTAGTTGAGGGCTCCATTCACAGCTCCATCAAATGGCTGGGACTCCGTGGGCAAGTCACTGGGCCTCTCTGGGGCCTTTGTCCTTCGTCTGAATAGTTAGGGACTGGTGCATTGTGAAGTAGGCCCAGCTGGTCCTCATAGGCAGAGGCATGTGGGTTATCTGTTTTTCAGCTTTCTGTGTTTCTCCTCTTCCTTGGCAATCCACTCCCCAGTTTGGGGAAAATTGTGCAGGAGATCTGAATGTTCCCCCTTTCCTCTTGCTGTTTGAATGCTCTCTCCCAAGTTCCAGCCCAGATTTCCCCTCATCTGTGAAGTTTCTTCTATCTTAACTGAGACTGTGACTTTTCCTGCCTTCTGAGTTAGCACCTACCGTTTGCTAATTTATGTCTTTTGTTTGGCTCTTTTATCATACTATAAGTGCTCTGATTTGTTAGTCTTTTAGGTTTGTCTCTATCTTTGTGACAGATTATAATCTTCCTAAAGTCAAGGAGCAAGTTTTATTCTTCTGTAGCCTACAGTTTTGTAATCTTTATCCTCCTGGCATGTTATAGATGCTCATTTATATTTTTGGTTTGCTATTTGTTTGACTGATTTATTGAAAGGAAGGAGAAGAAAAGGATCAAGAAATGATCACCAACAAGATAGGTGAACTTATGTGCTCTTTTGAAACTTTCTTTAGGTTGAGTAAAATGTTGAGAATAAGACAGGGTCATTTTGAAATAAGTCACTTAAAATACAACTGGAAAATACACATAAAATTAAATGTGCCTGCTTAGAAAAGACCAGGAGATAGTGATTTTTACCTCTTTGTCATTATTATAGCCCCACTTTATTTGCTTTAACAGAACAAGATGGTCAGTTGTGTTCACGTGATTCTCATGATTCTCTCAAGCAGGTTTGCTTTTTCTTTCTCTTTCCCCCCCCCTCCCCGCATTAGTTGTAAAGTTTGTGTGGCTCCTTGTTTATGTTGATGGGCAAAGGAGGCCATTGCTTCTCAGCAGGGTTTTCAGATGGTTGTTAGAAGTTTGCTGTTTGACAGGTTCTGCTATTCATAAGTAGGAAGGATCTTGAATTAGTTTGCTAATACTGTAGGGTTCACATCTCAAGATTGGTTGTCTGGAAGTAAGCAGTGATAACCTAGACTTGGAGGGTTGGGGCAGTGGAGGGTCCCCCCCCCCCCACCCTTTTTAAACCAATACTCGCTAGTCCTCAGTAAATGCTGTGGAAGGATGAAGTGAACCAAAGACCATCCTCCACTGATTGTCAGGTGCTGAAATTTAGGGTTTCGTTATGAGGTAAGATTTGTAATGTTCCAGTCATCAGTGACTTGTTTTATTTATTTAACAGACACTAATACTTGCACTTACCATGTGTTAGACACTCTTGTAAGCACTTTATAAATATTAACTCACTAGTCCTACAAGATAGGTACAGTTATGATCTCATTTTTACACAGAAGGAAACGGAGGCACAGAGGAGTTCAGTCACTCAGTGACTGAACGGCAGAGCCAAGGTCCAACCCTAGCAGTTTGGCTCCTGTCCACACTCTCAGGCTTTACACTGGCTGCTTGTGTACTCTATACTCGCTCAACCGTTTTCATTTAGCTGTCAATAAATACTTTCTACCTACAAGTATGTAGAAAGGATTTTTTTCAACACTAAAATCTTTTACAAATACTTCCACAGAAAGTTGTTTCATTTGCTAAGACTAGAGTAAGAAGAAAAAAATAATCTCTTTTGGCTCTAGTGAGTGAGGGCTGCCTAAGATAGTTCCCTTTGATCAATTTTATATGCACAGATTTATTTAAAACACACACACACACACACACACACAGTAGAAACAAGGCTATTATGCAAATTGCCACTGCAGCAAAAGCTTCTAAAGAACTGCCTTTAGAAGGAAGTTGCAGCCACCACCCTGCTAAGTGCCCTGCTTGGAAGGGCTGTGGGCTCCCTGCTGAGAAATACTGCAAGTGGCTTTGTCAGCTGGCTGCCTGGTGCTGTTTGTGGCACAGCCCAGGAGGGACGTTGTGGCAGAGCTCCCAGAGAACAATGAGGTTTGCAGACCATTTGGGTTGGACTGGACATAATGGAGGGTCACTTTTCCCATAATATTTCTTGAAGGTGTTCTGTACCTCTTTAAATAAGCTGTCTCTGTAGACTATTTTTTAAGTGTTTTCAACTTTATAGATTCATTTAAACATTGATATCAGGTTATATACACTTTTTCTTTTGTAGGCTAGATTAACTTTATTTTGGTGTCATTAAATATGTTTTTTAGTTGCTCAAGAGTAAAGGTTGATAAGAATTGTTTGTGTTAAATGTATTGTAGTATTGTAGATTTACATCATCATCATGGAAACTTGTTTTTTGAACTCTTCCCAGTATGAATGCAAGGAAAGGTGTTGGTAGTCATATATCCAGAGTTATATTTGTTGAAGGTCTACAGTGTGTTAGGCCAGTTCATGTTCATGTTTATTACATTATTTAATACCTTTTACATTACCTCTGTAAGCATTACTAGACCCACATTGGAGGATAATCAAATTGAGGCTCAGAGAGGTTGAGTAATTTGTTGCTAGTCACACAGCTTGTTTAGTGCAGAGCTGAGCTTCAAACCCAGGCCAGTCTTGACTCCCCAAACCTCTTTCTCTACTAACAGTACATTCCTTCTATAGCCTCCCATAGAAGAAACTTATTTTTTTTTTATAAAAGCACAACAGTGTAATTGTCTATGCTGTTGAATCGAGAGTAAAAAATTATGTTATTAGTACAGAGTGGAAAGGATTTTTTAAATGATTGATCCCCTCCCCCAGTATAGAGATTTAAGCTCCAGAATAGAGATTTAAACTCTGCACTTAGATTGCTGGGCTAAGTGTGATTATGAGCTAATGTTTTTATAGTTTATGCCAACATTTCAAAAATCTTTTCCAGGCTCTCCTGTTTCCTCTAGGATTTGCCACATGTTAGCAATAAAGAAGATGGCTAATTGTGTTCCTTTATTCTTTCTTTGTTTAGGATGTGATAGGCCAGGTTCTGCCTGAAGCAACAACCACAGCATTTGAATGTAAGTCTGGTTTGTATACTTTCTTGACTGTTTCTTTCTGCAGTAATTTTTCAAAGGGTTTATGGGTTGCGTTACTTTAGAAACTGACAAAAACAGATTATTTATGATCATCATATGGTACATTTAAATATTTATAAATTAATGCAAGTTTAATGATGATACTGAACCAAGTAATATTTTCTTATTTAATCATATCCTGGGTGTGCATATTTCTGTAATATAGCTTTAATTACCAACATGACCTTTATCTGCTCTTGCTCCTCACTGTAATAATATTGTGGGACAAAATGAAACGTGTAAACTACCTGTAGGCCAGTGATTATTGATTAAAAGATTTTAATCCTTTGCTGCTTTAAAACAGCAACAGAGTAGAACATTTAAGTGAACGTTGCGTGGAGTAATTCTGTTTTATTGGGGCTTGGCATGGCTGTTAGATGATGGCAGCAACACTTCAGGTCTTGAGTCCTTCCCACCCCCCCAAAACAATTGGCTTGGGGACTGGGGTGGGGGCAGGGTGTACTAGAAAAGTGGTTTTGACATAAGCCAGAGGGAGGTCACGGGCTGAGTAATGTTAAGATGAGAGTTTAGTCAGCACAGGGGCTCTGGTGTTAAGAAGGATAAAGTAAGGATCTGTAACTGTGGTCCCATCTTTTCTCAAAGATGTGGTCTGCTTTTCCATGTACAAAAATGTACATTTTCTCCACATGATTTTTTCCTTTTTGTTCTTGTTTTTTAAGGAGATGGTTAACTACAGAGAGTACAATTGTCCTCTCTTTTATTTATGTTCTCTTGGGGGACAATTTGGCAATACTTACCAAAATATAAAATGTTCAAAACCTTTGACTCAGCAGATCCACTTTTAGGAAGCTGTCCAACAGAAATACCTACACATGTGTTGAATGCCCTTCAAACAAAGTGTTCCTTGTGGAATTTTTTTTTTAATTTTGTCTGCGCCGCACAGCTTGCGGGATTGCAGTTCCCCGACCAGGGATTGAACCCGGGCCATGGCAGTGAAAGTGCCGAATCCTAACCACTAGGCCACCAGGGAACCCCCTGGAGTTATTATTATTATTATTATTATTATTTTTAAAATTTATTTATTTTTGACTGCGTGGGGTCTTAGTTGAGGCACGCAGGATCTTCACTGCGGCATGCGGGATCTTTTGTTGCAGCGCGTGGGCTCTTCATTGTGGCATGTGGGTTTTCTCTAGTTGTGGTGCGTGGGCTTCAGAGCACGTGAGTTCTGTAGTTTGCGGCACGCGGGCTCTTTAGTTGAGGAGGGTGGGCTCAGTAGTTGTGGCTTAGTTGCCCTGTGGCATGTGGGATCTTAGTTCCCTGACCAGGGATTGAACCCGCGTCCCCTGCATTGGAAGGCGGATTCTTTACCACTGGACCAAGAGGGAAGTCCCTGGAATTATTTTTAATAGCAAAAAATTTAGAGGTAAGCTAAATGCCTAGAATAATGGATTAATAAATTATTTATCCATAGTCTGAAGCATTAAGCAGTGGCTAAAAAGAATGAGAATTTTAAGCATTGACATAGAAGTATATTCATGATATACTGTTGAATAAATAAAATATGTATGGTATGATCTCATTTTGTAAAATATTTAATCCCTCCTCCTCCTCCCAACTTCATGTATATATTGAGAGATGAAAGTCTGAAGAGGTGCCCACTGCAGTGCTTTCCAGTGGTTTCCCCTGGAAAGTAGACTTGGGGCTGGAGTGGGGGAAGAGTTGGCCGAATGAGCACAATTTTTTACTTTATATCTTTCTCTATTGAATGTTTTTCAACAATCATTTCATGGTTTTAAAAGCTACTTGAGAACTCTTAAAATAATTCGTATTGTATTAACCACACTGGACTCCATATACTACTGAAAAATAGTATGTATATCTGAAATACATATTAGTGTTGCAAGCTCTTCAGACCCCTTGGAGTAACTCCTTGGGGGTGCCAGGGATTTCACAGACAGTCTGGTAGTTAACATTTGGAGTACTTACTGTTGCCAGATGCTTGTTAAGAGCATTCTGTGGTTTATCTCATTTAATTTAACCTTCACAAGATCCCCATGAAGTACTTTGAAGGACAGTTATTAGCTCTGTTCTAGTTGAGGAAAGGACATCTCCTGTAGGCAACTTGTTCAAGTCTCACAGCTAGTAAGTGGTAAAGTGGAACTTCTCATGTGTGTATTCTCAACCACTGTTGAGACTTGTTCTGAGAGTTGTCAGAATTCTTGATATTGTATGTTCTGATTGTTTTTAAATGTGGCAAAAAAGAAACTTACCTTGTTCTTTCTACTTCTTGCTTTCTGGGTCCCTCCAAGTGGCTCGATGTACCTGTGCCTTACTGGCTTTCAGAGTTAGGGTTCATAGTGGTAATGCTGATTATTTTAGCTATCATTTATTGATGGCCTGCTCTGTGCTAGGCAGTGTACTAGATGGTTTACCTGGATTGTTGCTAATCTTTGCAACAACTCTGTGAGGTAGGAAAATTATATTTGTGAGGAAATTGAAACTCAGAGACATGAAAAGATTGTTGAAAGTGATCAGCTAGGAAGTGGTGGAACCCATACTCAAATGCAGTTCTGTTTGACTATAAAACTTGCACTCTTTATAACCAAGTGTGTTGAAAGCCTGTGAAGGGTGTTAAGTATGGTTTATGGGTGTGATGGAACAACTCTTGAATAAATAAAACTTTGATCAAAGAAATACTTATGGTAATATATTTAACACGAAAAGTACACTTAACACTAACAGAAAAAATGTTTAAATTTCTAGGTTTAACTTCTTAGAGATCACTTTCCTTCTTTTCCCCCAACAAGGGCAGAAGCTCTATACCCATCTGCATCTGGATCAGTTTTAGGTGAAAAGAATAAGAACAAAAATACACAGAGACAAAATAATGATAGTTCTTTGTTTTTTTGTGCTTAGATTATTGTGTACTTTCCATTATAGAATTAAAATCCTAGGCTGGCTTTTTTTGTGATTGTTCTAGGGCGACCTTATTTTCTGTACCAAGGATCTTCACTAATAAATGAAATCTATGTATAAGAAATAGTTGGAAAGATGTAGTTTATAAGCTAATTTGTTGAAATTTTTGAGCTCTTTCAGTTGTTTATGGTATGATGGAACAACTCCTGAATAAATAAAACTTTAAGATATTTATAGTAATATATTTAATACTGCAAAGTATACCCAACACTAACTTATACAAAAGAGGTGTTATATTTAGTGATATGAATTAAGCAACGAGAGAAAGGACAGTGTCAAATTTACCTGTTTCACATAGAGTAAAAGAGTTGAGTAAGTGGAAAAGAGGGGAAAGGTTAGGTTCTTTTACTGATAATTCAGTTCTAAGAAATGCCATCTCTTCGGTGAAGCCTCCGATCCCCGCAGGTGTGGTTAATCTCTCTGGGCACTATACTAGAGCACATAACCTATTGGGCCTCCCTTCCGGTTGGTTGTGTGCCAGATATTGAATGACTTGGTGACAGAAACCATGTTTTATTTCACTCTTGCTTTCTTCTTAGTACAGTTGGCCCTTTGTATCTTTGGATTCCACACCTGCCCAATTCGTGGATGCGGAACCTGTGGATACAGAGGGCAAACTGTACAATGCCATTTTATATAAGGGACTTGATCATCCACAGATTTTGGTATCCTCTGGGTCGGGGGGAGTGGTCCTGGAACCAATACCCTGTGGATATTGAGGGACGAGTGTACTTTGTGCCTTGTAGGAATACCCTTGTTGAATAAGATGGAATGTTATATATGTCCATATTCAAAAGAGAACTGTAAAATGCATGTAACCTAAAGCTTAGTAAGTAATTTGCTTTTTTTCGATTATTTTTGCAGTTGCGCAGGCGTGGGATGTAATTGGTTGGTGGTGGACAATTCAGGCTCCAGATTCAAATTCCCACACTTGACTGGGCCCTATGTCCCAAGGGGGCAGAGGGTCTATAGTGGTTATATTCTTTCTGATTTCTATCCCAGGGATGGTGTTTCCAAGTGGATTTAGGAGTGAATGAGGGGAGGTAGTCCCATGTGTGCCAAACTTACCTCTTGGACTGATGGCCCTAAACCTCGTTTTTTTTTTTTTTTACCACTTTTAGGTCCTTTCTCCCTTAACAATAAGAGCACAAATGAAAGTACTACCTTTCAATAAATAGTGTCTGATTTTTTTTTTCTTTAATTAAGAAGGTATAGATGATCTTTAAAAAAAATTCAAGCAGTATCGAAATAAAGCAACAAGTAAAAGTCCCCATCTCCCCAATTCCCTAGTTAACAGTTTCTTCTGTATCCTTCCAGAAATCTTCTCATATATAATATATACTGGATTGCAACTAGTTTCCCCTGCCCCCACTTAGTAGTATGTGTTGGGCCTCTTTCTAACATCAGTGTGTACAAGTCAACTTCATTCTTTTAGATAATTACATTATACTTAATTTTATGGGTATGACTTAATTTAACCTGTTGATGGACCAGTTTTAAATTTAAGATGTTACCAGTTTTTTAGTAGTATTAGAAAAAATGCTGCAGTCAACAGCATTATCTCTTATGGCTTTCCACTTTGTAGAAATGTATTTGTAGGATAAATTCCTAGGATTTGGAACTACTGAAACAAAGAGTACCCGTATTTTACGTTTTGATAGATATTTCCATGTTGTTCTTTAGAAGGTGGAGCCAATTTGCACTCCCACCAGCAATTTTTGAGAATGCCCATTTCTCTCTACCCTCACCAGCTCTTGAGTCCAATAAACTTTTTAGTTGATGTCAATTTGATATGTGAAAAAGATTATTGTATTATTGTTTTATTTTTATTTTGTATTTCTTCAATTATAAATGAGCTTGAGCATCTTTTCATTTATATTTTGGTCATTTGTATTTAATTTCTGTGAACTATTTATCACCTTTGCCCATTTTTCTATTAGGTTATTTGTCTTTTTCTGATTGATTTAAGAGCTTTCCAATATTAAGAAAATTCCCCTTTGTCTTAGATGTTATAAATATTTTTGTTTAGTTTATTGCTTTCCTTTAAGCTTGTTTTGGTCCTTTTTTCCTCTTTTTTTCCATAGAGAAGTTTAAAGTTTTTACAAGAACCGATTTGTCATATTTTGTGACTTCTGGATTTATGCCATGCTTAGAAAGGTCTACATTCCAGGATGTTGAAAAAACATTAATTCAAATTCTTTTTTCTTCCTACTTTAATGGGGTTAAATATACACACACATTTATAAATATGTATGCTTTTATGTGTTTTTGTGTGGATTTTTTTTTTTTTTGTAAAACAGCATGTGTTTTTATTGCAAAGGCAGAAGATTTTTTTTTTTTTTGGGTACCATCTTTCAGTTTATTTTGGTGAAAGGAGGAGTCAGGTGGTGATCCAGCTTTATTTTTCAAGCAGATAGACAGTTGATTCCATACTGGTTATTGAATAATTTGTCTTTTCCCAGATGTGAGAACACTTCTGAGATGAAGCTAAATTCCATAACCATAAAAAATCTTGAATGTTTGCATGTGTGGGCCCTACGTATGCTGTAGGAGCTTGACATTCATATAGGCCCAAAGATCCCTGCTGATTTTCACAATTTCATTAACAGATTAATGAGTACACCAACATGTGAGGTGATGGAAATCAACTGTGCCCACTAATGAGTTTCCTGTGCATATCTGTTACATGTGTACCTCTCCCTGGATTTTCTCTAGACAAGTTACTGCTGTAAAATTACTGTTGGGCTGGTGTTGCTGGACAGTAAAATCTTACTGTTGATGTGAAAGATATGTTTTAAGTCTATGTAGACAAACACTGACTTATACCTATAAATACCATATGGGCCTACTTTTCCGTGATACTCTGACGTCACATATTCTGATCTGTAGCCCTCGTAAGGATCTTCACACTGGTCAAACCATGTGTCTGAGTTTTGGTTCAGAAAATGCGACTATAGGATAAATCTTTATTTTATTTGTTTTTCTTTAACCGTGACCATTTTATACTCACTTTTCATTGAATAGATTCCTTTTCAGTTTTATGAATTTCTGGAAAAATTCTGGGAAATATGAAGTTTTATTTTCTTACAGTATAGCATATGTAAAAGATAACTGGTTGCTTATAAGAAAAACTGGGTAGGTTAATGAAAAATTGTAATTCACAATAGATGTACACTGAGTCTAAAAATTAACATGTAAGAGTTAATTGTGTATCCTTAGAATTTGAGACTATTTGAAGAGAGCTTTAATTTATTGAAATTTTGTTTTGAAGTATCATCGACGCAAAAAGTCCTAATCTTTTTTAGTCTCGTGAGAGTAGTTATTATTATTAGTAGTAGGTATTTGTAGTCTTATGAGTTATTATTAGTAGTAGTAGGTGTTAGTAGTCTGGCTGTTTTACCTGAGAATTAAGAAGTTTAAGTCCTTTACCCAAGCACCAGGCTAGTTCCTTGAGGGCAGTAGATAATGCTGCTCATTTTTGAATTGCTAGAAACCCAGCATAGTACCTGGCACATAGTAGACTCTCAATTTGTGTTTCTGGAATGCATGGATGGTTGAAGGAATGAAGTAATAAGGACAAGCAAATATATCCAGCATGTGATGACTGCTCAAAACCTCAATTTGGTTTAGGTCACCATCATCTCTTACCTAGACTAGGACAGTGGTCCTCTAACTCGTCTCCTTGTTTCTGTTTTGCCTCCATATAGCCTCTTATCCACACAGCAGCCAAAGAGATCCTTTTAGAAGTTAAGTGAGATCACTACAGTCAAGACCCTCCAGTGGTTTCCTTCTCACTCAGGAGTGATAGCCAAGTCCTTAACATATCCTACAAGGCCCTGCCCTTCCTCATCTTCCCCCAACTCTGCCCCACCATTACTTCTCTGAACTCGTCTCTCTCCCCCATCTTATTCTCAATCTGTTGCAGCTACTCTGGCTTTCTTTCAGTCTCTCAAGCATGCCAGGTATTCTTCTGCCACAGGGCCTTAGCATGAGCTGTTCCCTCTGCCTGGAACATTCTTTCCCCAGATATCTGTATGATTCACTCCCTCATACCCTTCAGTCTCTCTCAAGTAGAGTGTAAACTCCATGAGGGCAGGGGTTTTCCTTTTTCCACTGTTATTACCCCAGTGTCCAGAACATTGCTACATAGTGGGCACTTGAATATTTTTTGGAAAGAAAAAGGAAGCAAAGAAGTAAAGAAGGAATCAGGAGGTGGGAGGCATGGAGCTAAATTAAAATTCATGGATATGAAGATTTAGCCTTAGAAACTATGGCCTCTGGTCCTGACCAGATCTTAGATTCCACACCTGAGAAGTGTTCTACAGTGACCAACTCTGGGGTGCAGGGCAACTGAATCAGTGTGAGGCCCAGAGCTCCTCAGGGCATTTGGTTGACTTTACGCCTTGGGAAGAAGGTTGGAGAGTTCCCCAAAGAAGAGAAATGGGGACCGAAGCCCCTTGTGGTTCATGATTTGAGCTCAGAGAGCACTGTCTTAGTGTTTCAATGTTCCTCTCACTCCTGTTTAAATGCTCATATTTAATATTTGTGTTTTCTAATTTTACATGTGTGGTTCAACTGATTTGTAGTTGCTAATTAAAATAATTCTGTGGTTAATGAGTGGAAAAAAAAAAAAAAAAAGAAGTGTTCTAAATTTGACAGCTTTTCTGGTAATTTCCTATTGATGCCTTTTTAACCTCTACAGTTATGTTTTCATTTCTTTCCTCTTGCCTTAGAAAAATGCCTTTGCTGTAGTTCTAATTGACTCTTCTTACCTGGCACTGAAGTAATATGACAAATGACATATAAAGTACAGTATTGCCTTAACGTTCTGTTGCCCTTGGTAGAAGCTAAATTGTTTTTCTCGAAAGCCCACTTGAGCCCTGCCGCTGCACTGGGTGCCGTTTGGCTGAGCGCTCCCCAGAGTCTGATTTTTTTTGCTGTTTACTCAGTAGGCACTCTGCTTGCCATTCTGACCGCCCCTTACCTGAGGCTGCGTCTCCGCTCTCGGACCTTTATGTTCCTCCTCTTGGTTTCTCTTCTGGATTGCACGTTGCTTGAAATAAAATCGCTAACAACATATGGCCTGTTATGATTGTCTTTTCCCAAACTCTGCCATTTTGTATATTTGTGACACACTGCAGATTTTGTGAAGATTGCTTCATAATATTTGTTTACCATCTGCTGCACTCTATTTGGTATCTTGCTAGGATTTTTGCCTCCATTTTAAGTGACATTAACAAAATCCAGCCAGTACATAGACTTTCTGGTTCTACTTTTGCTTCCCTAATGTGCTGGAAAATCATATTACTATGCTCCAGGCAACTGGAGAAGCCTGGAATTCTCATTGTGAACCAGTGTATCAGAGTGCTCCCCCTCCTCTGCCTTCTTGGTCATATCTAGTCATGCTTTTTTGGTCAGAGGGCAAAGAACCTCCATGTGTAAGACAAAAAGAGTTCAAATTATTTTTTTCTGCTTCTCTCTACTTCATGCCATGGCTTTCTAGTGTTCTTCAACATATTTATACCTTTGAAACTCTTTGTGCCATTTTAGTAAGTTTTTTATGATTTATGTTTCCAGTTAGTGTACTTTTTATAGCTAATCTGGTTTGATAGGCCCAGCCAGGGTCTTTGCTAGATGGGCTGGCTGTGTATATCCAACTTTTTATTCAGAAAAGTATTTTAAGTTATTGTCATACTAAATTGCTTGGTATGTATTTCTACTTATCCTTCACTACTCATTCCTCTCAATTCATTGTCTATTAAATTTTTTTTCCAGCTTTACTGAGATATAATTGACACATAACGTTGTATAAGTTTAGGGTGTATAGCGCATTGATTTGATCATTACATATTGCAAAATGATTACCACCATAGTGTTAGCTAACATATCCATCCTGATGCATAATTACCATTTCTTTTTTGTGGTGAGAACATTCAAGATCTATTAGCAACGTTCAAGTATGTAATACAGTATTATTAGCTATAATCACCATGCTGTACATTAGATCCCCAGACTTTGTTAATCTTGTAACTGGAAGTTTATACCCTTTGACAAATATCTCCCCATTTCCCCACCCTCCAGCCCCTGGTAACCCTGAGTTTGGGTTTTTTAGATTCCACATATAAGTGCTATCATACAGTATTTGTCTTTCTCTAACTTTTTTTCACTTAGCATAATGCCCTCAAGGTTCATCCATGTTGTCACAAATGGAAGGATTCCATCTTTTTCATGGCTGAATAATATTCCTTGGTGTGTGTGTGGGTGTGTGTGTGTGCCTGGGTGGGTGTGTGTACACATCTTCTTTATCTATTCATCATTGATGGACACTTGAGTTGTTTACATATCTTGGCTATTGTGAATAATGATGCAATGAATATTGGAGTGTAGATATCTCTGTGAGATTCTGATTTCAATTCCTTTGGATATAGACTTAGAAGTACGATTGCTGGATCACATGGTAGTTGTAGTTTTAATTTTTTGAGGAATCACATACTGTTTTCCATGGTGATTGTATCAGTTTACATTCCCACCTACTGCACACAAAGATTTTCATTTCTCCACATCCTCACCAACACTTTTTCTCTCTTGTCTTCTTGATGATAGCTATGTAACAGGTGTGAGGTGGTACCTCATTGTGGTTTTCATTTGCATTTTCCTGATGATTAGAGATGTGGAGCACCTTTTCTTGTACCTGTTGGCCATTTGTATGTCTTCCTTGGAATTCCTTGTGTTTAGAGAGATGTGTATTCTCATTTTAAATGTCAAGGCCAATGGTTTGCTCTTGGGTTGCCATGAGGGCATCTGATAGCTTGGATTTTGCCTCTGGGCCAGAATCATTAGTCTTCTCTTCTGTGTAATTACTTTTCCAACTCAGTCTCCTTTCTGACAAGAACGAGGAGTCTTCATTAAAACTAGTAATTACAGATATTAAAGAATGAAGCAGAGTCCTCTAAAGAGCAATCTGTAAAGGAGAGCAGTACCTACATAAAATGGAGGCTCTTATTAATCCATAAAACTATTAATCACTGTGTCATATAAACCTGATTTTATCCTCAGGCTTTATTAGAATGCCTCTTTCAACTTACCTTGTCTCCTTATGGGACAGCTCCAGCACTTTAGGTTTGCATCAAAAGCTATTCTGGCCTTTTGTCCTCAGTTTTCTGTCCACTTAAAACAAAGTGCCCTTTAGTGTTTCATAGCTGCTTTCTATGGAACTGCTACATAAGAGATTAGTCTGCTAACTGACTTCCCTCACAGTTACCAGATTATTTCAGGTAACTGAAATAATCCCTCAGAGATTTCATAGAATTTTAGAATTTGAGAATCTTTAGTTTTAAGTAGCCTTAAAGGTTCAAGCCCTGACTTTGAGAGCTTAGAGGATTCTTTTTGTTGTTGTTGTTCTTGTTACTGATTTAGAGAGATGTGATTTAAACGATTTTTTTCTGGAATCTGTGCCTTCTCTTTACAAATTATAAAAAGGTTTTTCACCTGTTTTATTGAACTCCAAGCACTTCCTCATTCCATGTGAACAATACCTTATTGAGATCTTGTGTATGTTGAAATTCGAATATAATCTGTCCCTTTGTAGCCAACCATCTCTGTAGCTAGCTCTAGTGTAGAAATGAGATTTACAAAAAGCTACTTTGTTCAGACTGGAAATTTTATCAAGTTCAGGACTTCATAGAACAAATCATTTTCGTACACATCCAAACTGAGATTTGACTTGGTTTTAAAACAAAAAATGTAAAGTGCTTTCATGTGTGGTAATATGTAACATTATATTCCTTTATACAATGTCTGTTTTTCCCCTTTGTTTCCTGCATTTGTATGACAGCTTTTTGACTTAACCTTGAAAATACTAGTTTCTGGAACCTCTATAGAAACTCCCTCTGTTTCCAAAATTAGAATGGCATTTCTCTCCCAATTTGGCTCTATATAGTCTGTAGCTATAAAAAAAAAAAAAAAAAAAAAAAAAAGAGGGAAGGAAAATGCTAGATCTCTCTGTAGTCCTTTATATATGTAACCTCCCTAGGAATGTGCCTTCTTTGTTACTGATAGTGACCATTGTGTGCCTTTTATACTGAAAATAGGCAGCTCTTGGTAGATAATACCAGTGGTGACTGTGACAGCTCCTAGCTATGCAGATATTCAGAGAGTTGGGAAACTGCAGGAGTGAACCTGTATCTAGGATCCAGGAACAATTACTTTGGAGAGAAAACCCCAGTGAGAGCTGTTGGCTTGGTCACTGAGCTGGACAGGCTCAAGTGCTGCTTTCCCTCATGATGTCAGATTGCTATTGGCTGTGGGAGAGAAAAAGAAGGTAGCGTTTTGCTCTGAAATAGGCTAATTAGGGAGAATACAAGCTCCCTTCTAGGGTTCCTATGGTGTGGTCACCAAACGGGGATACCTTAAGAACTGCGGCTGGACAGGAGGGAGGGCCTGCTGAGGTGTGGTGGGCTAAGATCCAGGTGCTGAACTGAACTCCCCCAGTGTTCTCAGTAAGAGTCCCCAGAGCGTGTCATGCTAGCTTATTCTCTTTATGGTGAGAGATTTGTCTTGTTCCCCAGGCCTGGGATCAGGTTCTCTGCATCTGACCAAATCAGCAATTAGATGCCCAAGAGTGACCAAAAAAATAATAACTCAGTTTAACAAGTGCACCAGAGCTGAGGCATCCAAATGAGAGAGGACCTGCCCCTTCCAAGTTGTCCCCCTGGGAGGCTGTGTACGCCTTCCAGCAATGCTGGCATTGCTCAACATGTTCTTAGCATTTTTCTTTCAACTGTACATTTAAAGTCTGCCACATATGCTGTTATCCTGTTGACAGATCTTAATCTTTAGAAGGATGAAGTAGCTAAGTAAATATTTAGAAATAGCCGAAAGTCATTCTGGGTCCTGCCTGGCAGATAGTATAGATGAGCGAGTAATCAGATGGCCAGTTCCATTTTGGGCTAAAAATGAGATCTGATATTTTCACTTGGTTTATCTTCAGGTTATTAAAACAGTTTTGAAGACATATTTCAAAACTGTTTTAAATAAGAGAAGGATCAATGAAGTAAGTACATTGTTTCTAGATGTGGCTGCTTCGGTGATCCACTTACTGAAATATATCCATTCTGGTTAAGTGTTTTGTGAAGTCTTATGATCCTCTAGTTTTGGTTTTTTTTTAAGAAATTTATTTAATTAATTAATTTATTTATTTTTGGTTGCGTTGGGTCTTCGTTGCTGCCCACGGGCTTTCTCTAGTTGCAGTGAGCGGGGGCTACTCTTTGTTGCGGTGTGTGGGCTTCTCCTTGAGGTGGCTTCTCTTGTTGCGGAGCACGGGCTCTAGGCGTGCGGGCTTCAGTAGTTGTGGCTCACAGGCTCTACAGCGCAGGCTCAATAGTTGTGGCTCACGGGCTCTAGAGCGCATGCTCAGTAGTTGTGGCGCACGGGCTTAGTTGCTCCACGGCATGTGGGATCTTCCCGGACCAGGGATTGAACCCGTGACCCCTGCATTGGCAGGCGGATTCTTAACCACTGCACCACCAGGGAAGTCTGTATCCTCTAGTTTTAAGACCATTAAATTATTCAACAATAGCACGAACCACCATTTGAAGCTTACTGTGGTCAGAGAGTACCCAGTACAATTGAAACAGTTCAGAAATAGAAAGAGAGCTACAAGATCAAGTGGGTTATGAGGAGAACTTTATTAGAGTTGCTTTGCAAGTTAACCTTATACTAGGCTCTCAGTTCTGTAAAAAGGGAATGATAGTAATCAAGTCATATTGTCCACATCATAGAATCATTGTGAGGCTTTTAAGGGGGTATGGAGCATAAATCACAGTGCCTTGCATACAGTAGTGTTCAGTAAATGTCAGCCATTTTTATTATACTATTATGACAGATTGCTTGGGAGAGAGGAAGAATGGAGAAAAGAGGGATGGGGTGCCGTGTGGGAAAGGAAAAAGTACTAATAGTTAAATAAAACTGGCCTTTCTTCGGATTTTAAAGTTCTCCAAACCAAACCTGTTCAGTCATACTCCAGTTATATTGACTTTATTTTTTAAATTTCTATTTATTTATTTATTTGGCCACACGCGCAGCATGGTGGATTTTACTCTCCCTACCAGGGATTGAACCTTTGCCCCCTGCAGTGGAAGCATGGAGTCTTAACCACTGGACCGCCAGGGAAGTCCCTATATTTACTTTAACTTAGGTACATGTCTTGAATGACACGAGCAATATTTTAATTTTCAGCTGTTCCTAAAACTTTTAGTTCTTTATTGAGATTCTGGTTGTATTCTAAACAGAAAAACAAAACCACGAACCAGTAACCTTAACATCCACAAAATATGGTGTTGAGAATTTGGATATCAAGTGTACAAACCAGTTGTATTATGTTCCCAGATAACATGGTTTTTGTACATTAAAAAATGCAAATCTTATCACTTGTATTATATTGCTTTTTAAACAGATGAAGATGAAGATGGTGATCGAATTACAGTGAGAAGTGATGAAGAAATGAAGGCAATGCTGTCATATGTAAGTATATTACAAATGAGGACTATTTTTAAAATGTTAATGTAATTGAGGATGCTGTTTCTTGGCATAGTGAAGATATAAAAGTAAATCACAGTTGCTATAACATTTTTCTATATAATATATAAGATTTTTAAAGATTTCCTTACGTGAAAGTTAAGGGCATTCTTTTCAAAAGACACTTACTGATCATATCATGAACATTAAGAATAATGCATCTTAATGACTTTTGCATTAGGTATGGTGCAGACTAAATGGACTATCAATTTCCTGTATTTTTTATGCAGTACTTAAAGTAACGGCTCATTAAAAACGAACCCCTGGGCTCTAAAAAATTTTTCAAAATCTACTTTCAACTGGAGATCTCTTTCACCCTTACAAACAGACTATAGTTATAATGTAGCTGCAGGCTTAATATGGATACATGATTTAAGATGTACTCTCAGTTATTTTATGCACTAACCACCCCACCCCAAAATGAACTACAGGGTTACTTACTGAATCTAAGTGATTTGAATATATCCCGAAATGACTTTTCTTTTGTGTTTCAAATTTCAGTGAAAATTTGCATTAACATTTGTCTCAGGACAGAAGTAGATAAACAGGAGAAAAGGATACATTTCTAAAACTTTAATACTAAGCTTGAATAATTCAATGACAATGAAGAGACATAGCTTCCCTGAGCCCTGATTTGTTCTTTTCTCTTATTTTTATTTTATTTTCTCTTATTCATTTTATTTTATTTTTTCTGAGTTTGCAGTCTGTGTACGAAACCTTCTCTAGTGGTCTGGCGAAAAGAGCATTGGACTGGAAGTAAGGAGACCGCTGCACTCCTCTGGCTTCCTGGCCTTAGGCAAAACACTTAACCTTTCTGTGCTGTAGTTGCCTCATCTGTCAATTGTGGATAATAATACTTGTCCTTTCTACTGCACAGGGTCATTGTGATGACCAAATGGGATAATAGATGTGAAAGCCCTTTGAAAAGTTAAAAGTTCTATACAAATGCAAAGTGGTATTATGGTGGAAATGATGGAATCAGGGCCCTTGCTTTTCAGTGAGACTCTAATCTCAGCCAATGGTTAGGTTGTAGGTTTTTGATAGACCTCAGCTTTAACCAGGATATTTTTTCGTCGTAATGAAAACTGTGAAATATCTGTATGGGTTTCCGCCAATAGTTTTAATTTAGGGTAGGAGGAAAGAGAACAAGAAGGATGGCATGATTAACAGAGCGTTGCATTCAGACGAGCACAGAGTAGGAAAAGTCAATTTCCCATTGACTTCTCATTAACTTATTTGAGAGTCTTTGTGCCCTGAGAATTTAGAGCAGGGCTCATCAGTACCTTGAAAGGCAGAGTAGGATTGTCTGCTGAAAGGTCTAGCACTAGTAATAATAGATTGGCTAACTCTCCTGAGAATGTGACATGCTTATTTTTAGAAAACACACATACACACACACGGGTTCTAGTTTTTTCACATACATCCACTGCAGAGAGTACATTACTGACATCAGTGTACTTTCATTATGTCTCTGACATAACCACACACAAAGGTGTATTTTCAAAAATGTACTTTTGGGAAGATCTAACAAATGGTGCTCTTTGAGAAATGTTACTGCATGTGATCACAGTGATAGTAATAATCATTTCCATTTCTAAGTGGCCACTATACACTAGATGCTTAAGGTGTTTAATTTTCTTTGGTTTTAATAATCACTCTGTAAAGTAGATATTATCATCCCTATCTTTCAGATGAGGAAGCTATGGTTAAGAGACATGCTAAAGGTCTTATAGCTAGTATGAATGTGAATATGGAATATAAGTTCAGCTTCTCCTTGTGCAAGGCCCATGCTCCTTCACTGTTTTATACTGTTTCTCTCCCATCCACCTTCCTGCACATTTGTACTGGGATCTTTTTGTGTGTTAAAAAATGAAATTCATCTGAGTAAATTTTAAAGATCTGATTGGCCTATCCCATCCAGCAGACACAAAGACACTCTAAAGACTTCTATAGGCAGGAGGCAGGGCAAGGAAGTTATTTTAGCTAAGAGCTGATTGTTTCAGGCAAGGTCACCTTCCTTTGGGGGACAGCAGGGTCTATCAGGTGGATTATGTGGCTAATGCTGACCAGGAAATCCCAGACTGAGTGGTTAAGATTATGTTCCTGGGAGAGGCTGAAACTGTAATTAGGTTAGGTACTTTAAGTCTTAGTTTGGTGACTTGGGCTTAGCACAGGCGACTCCATTTTGGGCCGGTTGTCTCTTTTTTAACATATGTCATCACCATTATTACATTCTGAATGATTTGTATTTATATAATACCTTAGTCGAGATATCTATACCAAATATTCCTTATGACTTGCGCTTATTTTCTCAAATGCAGTGTTTATTTTTGTGTTGTAGTACAAGTTCTGTAATTGTCCTTAAACTTAAAAGTCCCTGAGATTTCTTGAGCGACTTTTAGTTTGAAGGGAGCTCATCTAGCTTATTGATCCCTAAGTATTTGGATTTCATGAAATAATCAATTTTTCACTTTTAGATTGAGGGACAGACATAGGCGTGGTAACTTTAATTTTGCCAAACAAAAACATTAATAAAATAAACTAATAAAAATTATCTACCGTTAACCATTATTTTATTAGGGAAAAATAGTGGTAGTCATTTAAGAATTAAAACAGTGGGCAGTACCTAATCTCAAAAGTAAAGATGATCATTAAAGTGAATAAATTTAGTTTTATGTAAAACTCACTACATTTTTCTTATTTTTGTTAATTTGCTATGGCTGGTGAAAACTTTTTTCTATGCATTGGCAGTGGTCCATAGAATGGGGTCTAGATGGTCAAGTCTGAGTTTTCTCATGAATTCACTTAATATTTATAGATGAGAACCTGAGGCCCCAAGGTAGAGCTCCACTCTCCTAATTGTGAATGTTGGATCAAATTATTTTAAAGTGAAAATGAAAATATCCCTGAGAGAGATAATAAGTTTTAAGTTATTTAAAACCTAAATGGATTTCCTTTTCCTCTTATCTCTTGAGGCAGCCCCTACCATCACATACGCTTTGTTTATGTAGAGTCAGGCTCTGAATAAACAGTTAAAAAGTAAAGAGTAAGGGAATCTCCGTCTCAGAAAGCACAAACAAGATTGATTGGCTGTCATTTTGATCTGTCTTGGTTCTTCTGATTGAAATTCCTTTGGGTTACAGTTTTGCCATAAAGAGAACAATTTGGATTTAACCTCACAATAGATTTTGGTTATTAGTCCTCAGTTGCCAAACTATTATTAAAAACCTGCATTGGCCTTTATTTTTTAGGTTCAGTTTGGCTCTGAAAACTTTTGATTCCAGGATTTGGGTGGTGGGATAGGGAAGATACTGACAGATGACCATGTATTTACTGTTAAAAAAAAAAAAAAAAGCTATGTTTTTCATGTGGAATTCAATAAATTTGTAGTCACCTTAGTATTTCTTTAAAAACCATATGGGGAAAGCAAAACTAGGCATACTTTTACCATAAATCCTTTAAACATTCTTTTAAAAAAACTACAGTGTCTGAGTTGACACTTGCAGAATTACTTTTTTTTTTCCCCTTGGATGTAAGCATTTTCTGGCTTTGGGCCAACAGAAGCGTAAGTTTTTATCAGTAATTTAAATAGATTTTTGTATTAGACCTGAAAATGTTGCCTTTTTAATTGAAAACTTATCAATTATTTAAATTGCTAGCAGCCTTAGGCTGTTAATTTTATGTGTGCCATAATAATGGCATACAGTGGATTTTGATACATGTGACACATGGAATGTCTCATTGTGGTAAGGATTTGTCATGACAATAGGTTGTTGTGTGCTGTTAAATAATAACCAACATAGTAAACCAAAGTCTGTTGTCACACATTAGTACCATTTTATGTAAGTTATTTAGAAGTTGTATTCTTTTCTTCATTAGATATATTTTTAAGAGATAATGAGAAGAAAACAAAGCTATAATAAATTGTCTTTTAAGAAAATGTAAAGTAATTTGGTCTCCAAGGAGATATTTAATGTATTGAGAGAATTCAGCAGCCAAGTGTTATTACAGCACCATTGTGATCGCTCTCTGCATTTTGTTATGAGTTTGTGTTAATCAACAATCTGTTTTTATAGCGTAGTTTCTTGTAAGTTATGTTGTTAGAATATTCTACTTCTGGGATCATGGCTTGTCCTCTGACGCTATTGTATCTTTTTAATTTCTCCATAAAGTATTTTTTTAATTAGAATTTGAAATGCTTTACTAGGAAAAAAATACAGCCAACCTACATATTCTGAAAACTAAATACCTGATCATTGCTAATTATTTAAAGGACTCTGTTAAATATTCCCTTAAAGTAGTTTAAATTTTTTTGTTGTTCTTGTCTTCTCTCATTTTCCAGAAAGACTGAAGATAGTATACTGCTTTTCTCCTTCCATCTTTTTGTAATTGTTGTATGGTAGTGCTGGCCTCATTTCCTTATAGCATCAAGCACAACAGTGCTGGGCCTTATTTATTGATTCATCATAAGCTTTATTTATCACTGAGACCCAGTTATAGGAGGAGGTTATTTTTATGTTAACCTCTGCTTTTAGGTGACCTTTCATCAAGAAACTCAGCAGTACATCTTGCTTTTGTAAGTGGATTCCTATTTGTTTTTGCTAAATCCTGTGGCTAGTAAAGGATTTATTACACCTAGTTCTCTCAATACTGAGAGGCTTATATGAGTAGAGCACAGTATTAATAAGAATAAGTTTCTTCATTTTGCCGGTTCTCTCTCTTTATACCGTTTCTCCACATTGCCGGAAGAGCATGGGATGAGTTTAACTGTAATGCCTCCCATTATGGCAGGGACCTTGTGTTTTATTGGAGTGTAAGTATTCCCTTTGGTATACTTGACGGTAGTGTACCTTGTTAGATGTTGGGTACCATGAGGGAAAATACTTTTTGACCTCTGTAGCACCTTGTAAATTGGGATATGATTGGCTTTATCCTAGCATGCATAACTTGGAGACTGCCTCAAAAATCATAGTTGCTCAAGGAGAGTTGGAAGGGAACATTAGAGGTCTTGTCCAACTGTCTCATTTTACAGATAAGGAATCTGAGGCCCAACGAGCTCAGATTCAGTTTGCGGTCACATTGCTAATGAGTGGGAAGACTTGGACACAGACCTAGGTCTTGGACGTCCAGTCTTCCCTCCTGGTGGTTTTAAGTGATGTTTTTGTTTTGGCATTTATTGAGATCCTGCAGAAGAAGCTTTGCAAATACTACTGTTTTCCTGGTAGCAAAAAATAATGCTATTTACTAGAATGTTAGTGTACCTGAGTTTGAAAAGGAATGCAAACAAATACTCTGTGGGCTTTTGAAGTTTTCAAGATTTTGTCCTTCCTACAAGGCTGAATTTTACCACAGAATTTGTTGCCCACTTAGTTGCTGAATATTTAATAGCCTCAGAGCCTTTACTATTAGGAAGTTTTCTTTAAAGAGCAGAGATTCGAAGCTTATTTTCCACATGGTGCTTTTAAACATGCTCCATTTTAAGTAGGTCCTACTTTGAACTTAACTTTGTATTTGGTATAGTCATCTCGGTCTTCAGTGAGTGATTAGTCCCCTAATTCAGCACGATCCATCTAAACAAGTGATAATACTCGATACTCTCCTGGCAGGGTGGAGAAACAGTGAAAAGAGTGAGACAGGAAAACTGAATGAAATAAATAAATAGTTGTGGAAATTATTCAGTTTTTTTTTTTTTCACTCAAATAGTGATGTGCTCTAAGCTGTAAGTAAAGTTTATGTTCTGTTTTCTCATCCTAGTCAAAGAATGAAACTTTTTTTCAGGCAGATTATTTTAACTCTCTTCTCTGTGTTGTCTGGGTCATATGGATGCCCTTGAAATAGTGATAAGAATGTAGTAGCCCCTTATTTAGCCCCTCTTGTGAAATATCTTGGGACGTCTGTGCTAGCAAGAAGCAGAAGCAGACTGAAATTTGCATCAGTTTATTATGCAGCTCATGGAAGCAAACGAAGAGACAGCACAAGCAGACCTCAGCCAGGTGGCATCAGGGCATTCTGGGTGCTTTGAACCACCAGTATTTTGTCATTAACATGGCTGTGCTCCCAGTTCAGCTCCGTCTCTGTGGAGGGCTCAGTGTGGACTACAGGTTGATCCCTCTGGGGTCCTATGTTGAGGCAGCTGGCATGAGGGGGCAGAAAAATGTAGGACATCAATTAGCCCTTTGGTGGCTATGGTAGGGGCTTCTCTTCCGGAGAGAGATGGGGTGCGAGGGAATGATGGACCTCTAGCAGTAGGATTTTTGTGGGGCATAACCAAGGTGTTAGGCTCTTGTTGGCAGCTCCTAATGAACCTGTTCTCTTAGGGCCAGTTTTACTGGAAACAGGAGGTGTATTTTCTACGTATATCTGAAAGATGAATATAAATTTGCTATAATACAGTAAAGTTAGAGGAATTCAGGTAAATTATCAACCTAGGAATATAATATGTCCAAAAAGGTGTAAATTGAGGTAATTGGAAATTTCAAAACAAGTTGTTTCTCTCTTAATATATGTTTCTCTGTTACATATATGTTCTTTACTCATTCCTCACTACCTTTTCAATTATTTTTTAACAGCATTTGAGCAGTAGGCTGGATCTTTATTGAACACTATTGGAACTGGCCAAATAAAGTAGTTTATTTGTAAGGGAATGTTCCGTTTGGCCTGCTGGCCACATGACCTGATGGTCCTGTTTTATTTAAGTTGTAGGTTCCCTGAAGCTATTTAAACTTCTCCTACTTTGGAAGTATGGCAGAATTGGTACAACTTAGAAATCAGGTGAAAGGTCACTGTAGACAGTGCCTCAAGCTAACCATGGTGATGGTGATGACTGTGAAAGCTTCAGCTGAGGGGATCCTGCAAGGTTTGGACCCATTGCTGAATACAAATTTAAACTCGTTCTGCCAGTGCACGTCACCTTAAACTTAGCCAAGTTGAATTTCATCTGCTGTTGGCTATCCAAACCTCCATTCTTTTAAGACCATCTGGAGCTCCCTAACATCCTTTACAGTTTTACTGTCCAAAACAAATAGTGTTATCATTAAACTTGGCCAACTCACTGTCTGTTTCATTTTCAAATCACTAGTAAATACATAAGTACAGTAACATTAACCTATAAAGAGGCCTCAGAGTTGTTTCCTGCTGACCTTTTCACTGGAAGACTTTTCATTGTGATTTTCTGTCTCATCATCTAATCAATCCATGACCATATGTGGACCCTTGGTCTAGAGTCATTAAGGAAGAGCATGTGCACGCTGTAGTCACCTCAAGGCAGGGGCAATGAGTTATCGAGGAGTGGGAGGACCTGAAGCCAGGTAAGTAAATATAGTTATTAATTTGGTATTCAAAATAGATTAGCTTCATATTAGCTTCAGTTGTGTGCTTCTTAAGAGACCAGCGTCACAGAGGGGATGCCTCTTAATGTAAAGTATGAGAAGTAATTGAAAGGAGGTATAACTGATGGCACATCTGAGTAGTGTTGTAATTGAATTTGTAGCCATTTGACAGAGTTAAAATTGTTGGGTTCTTCACTAGGAAAACTAATAAGTTAACTATGGACTGCAAATAGTTGGTTAGTTTATTGATTATTGCTGTAATTACTGACTGAGCTACATATAACGGGGTATGCTTGCAATATTGACAAAACAAGAATTTGAAAGTTTTATCATTAGTAGGGAAAAGCCAGCATGCTCATTCTTTATAAGTATATTCCTCATACTGTACTGTTTATGTTGTCTGTTAGAAAGCATGCTAAGGAGAGATTTAAGAAACCTTTCTGTTATAAATGTATAGAAGAATAATAAATAAGCCTGATTTGATGTGAGTTGATACGTAAGGCTTGCCACTGAGTAAGTTAGAATGTATAACCAATGAGAGTACCTAGTCACCACGTCTGTATTAATTCCTATTTGCCTCCTTCCCTTAAACCTTGTGGAGCAGCCATTATGTGTGAGGCATGGTGCTAGGCGTTCTACGGCAGTAGTTTCTTAGATTTTTGGGGACACAGGGCTTTTTGAAAATGTGAGGAAAGTTGTTTATTCTTTTCCCAGAAAATTCACACAGTGCAACATTTCACCTAGAAGTTCAGGAATTTCAAGGATCTCCCAGGCCCATATAGACCCCAGGTTAATACCTCTTCCATAAGAGATAATAAAGTGCACAAGACATGGTCCATGCCCTTGATGAACTTCCAGAAAGAGAAACAGACAATGTTCCTTACAGTACCCTTTTACTTATTTTATTACTTATAGTACTGTAGTAATTGAGGGAAGGGGAGGAGATACTGACTCAGCCTTGATAAACAATTAGTTAAATTCTGCCTCTGTACTTGGTCTAAACATTTCAGTGTTCTCGTTTAGTGGTTTCTGTGTCACCCTATCGTTATGGCCATTTTTCTTCTATGTACTATTGCTTGGAAGTGGGAGATTCGCAGCCCTGTGCCCTATTTTAAGATGTTTTTCAAGTACTTTATTAAAAAGTTTCCATATACCAGCTTCTGTGATTTTGATCTTCCTAACACCTTTATGAGGTGAGCAAGGCAGCTATTTTTCTCATTTTTACAGCCGAGAATACTGAGGCACAAACAAATTGGATTCCTTTCTCAAGGTCATACAGCTATGTAGAGCTGGGACCTGAGATCATTCACTGATTTGCTCACTTATTCATACAGCCAGTTTTTCACACATTAAATATTTATGGGATGGCAACTCTCTGGCCAAGCCCTATGCTAGTTGGTGGAGGTGCAGTGAGCATATAGTTCACTTTTTCAAGGAGCTCATGCTCCAGTCAGGGAAGTTAACAAAAAAGGAAACAGTGTTTGGTGTGGGAGGACGAGAAAGACTCAGAATTACCAGGCACAGTGATAAATGCTGTCATATGCCTAAACATTAGGTGTTCTGTGAGCACAAAAAAGGAGCACCTGATCTAGCTCTGGGGACAGAGAAGGCTTCCTGGAGAGAGTGGTGTCTAGGTGGAGTAGGTGAGGACAAGGGGACTGGGAAGGGTGTTTGAGCAGAGAAAACAGTGTTTAAAGGCCCAGGTGAAAGGATGCCTGGTGCATTCAGGAGGAGCTACCCATGATGAGTGTGGCGTGGACAGTGGGGGGAGGGTATGAGATGAGGTTGGGAAGGCAGGTGGGCTAGATCGTGGAGGGCCCTAGCTTGAGGATTTGAGAACTGGGGAAAATGTAGAGTTAATAAGACTGGTGATTGATGAGATGTGGGGAAGAAGGAAAGAGAGATGGTCTGGACGACTCCCAGATAACTGGTTTGGGAAGCTAGGTCATGGTGATCTCATTCATCTGGATAGTGAACCCATGTGGTGGAAGACAGGCCTAGGGCATGAGGTGGGGGTGGGAGAGGTAGGGACCTACTGAATTTGAGGGGCCTCTGGACAACCAGTTGGGTATGTTCCGAATCTTAGGAGAGAAATCTGGGCTGGGAATAAAAGTTTGTGATTCATCAGCTCCTAATTAGTCTCAGTGACTCCTCTGGTAATTGAAACCTTTGAAGTGGCTGAAGTTAACTCCGGGAGAGTACAAAATAAAAAGAGAAGGTTGATGAAAAACCATGGGGAACGTGAGCATTTAAAGAAGGGATGGGGAGAGAACCACTTACAGGAAGCTGAGTAGAGTGGTAAGAGAGGTAGGAGGAAAATGTGGACAGGCGGGGGGAGTTGCTGAAGAAAGAGGGAGAAGTCACCAGCCAGCACAGTTACCTGCATCACACCATGCTGCCTTCCCCAGCCTCTGAAAGATCAGGTGACATGGCCTAACCCACACAAGATATGAATGAAGAAGCTTTCCACCAGCTCAGCAGTCCACCCAGTAGCCTGCTTTAGTTAAAGGTTTTGAGGTACGAGAAATAGGAGATAACTTACCTTTTGACTCTCAAATAGCAAACATACATTTTATGTTCTGAGTGCATGTACTAGAATGAAAGAAGTGTTTTTCTTGGTTGACTGATAAACCGTTCGCTACATCTGTGAAACAGGGGTGATGATACTCCCAGAATAGGATAGGGTTGTGAGAAACTAGATGAATAAATGTAAATATCTAGTATTGATACTGAACAAGGGCTCGTGTGCCTGAGGTGCAGAGAGCCAAACTCTGACAACAGGGTTTGCAGCAAAGTGAGGGTTTATCTGCAGGGAGCCAAGCCAGGAGAATGGGCAGCTCATGCTCCAAAGACCCGAACTCCTCCATAGCTTTCAGGCAAGGGTTTTTAAAGACAGGGTGAGGGGAAAGGGTCATAGGAAGCTGATCAGCTCGTGGACCTTCTTCTGATTGGTTGGTGGTGAGGTAACAGGGTGATGTTTAAGGAATCACAACCTTCTGGTTCCAACCACTCTGGGGTCTAGTGCTTGTGGTCAGCATGTAGTCCCATCCTCCCTCCACCTGGGTGGGAGTCTTAGTTTCTATAGAACAACTCAAAGATATGCATCAGATTGTTATCTGTATGCCCTGAGGAGGCATTAGGAGGCCTGTGACTCTGTTGTCCTAATAGTTAACTGCTTGAGTCTGCTCTTTGGAACTCAGGGAAGCCTAGGAGACTAAAGCCTTTTTCTACAAACAAGAAACGGGGGACGTGGAGGGGCTTTTGTACCCAGGAGGGCCCCGAAGGGTCCTGCTTGGTTTCAATCCCTCCTTTCCTTTGATACTCCTCAATCCTGAGGAGAATGGGGGCAGGACAAGAAAGGGAATAAAATTTTGGATGGAGACGTTAATCATAAACTTGGCAGGGGGTTTGGGGGGCTCGGTTTCAGTGTTGAGCCTAACACACAGTAGGTATTCAATAAGTGGTAGTTGTTTCTGTGTATCTCTCTCTCACTGTTTTCTCTCCTTTCAGTAGAGAACTTGTGCCTTGTAAAGTTAAACTGTGCTGTTTTGGAATTCAAGTTTTTATATGGCAGATTTCCATGAAGAAAAAAATGTCATTATTGATTGAGTTGTGCTGTTAGAATTAAAATTAGGTTCATAACAAATAGGAACACTGTATGATAAACTTGCAAACAGAACAAAGCCAAAAATTGTACTTGCTATCCCCTTGTTGAATCTGGCCCTCTCTTTCAAATTAATTAGATATTTGGATAACTATGCTAAACTTTGTCACATCCTTATTAAAATTGTGTAAGGATTTTGAAGAACATCTCAGAGGGACTCTGAAACTAATCTGAGTCTGGTACTGGAGATTCCATTAGCAATCACAAAACTGATTAATCTTTTACTCAGTTAGCTTATTGATTATTGCTGCAATTACTGCATGTAATGGATTCTACTAGGGATACCAGAGAAAACATGTTTTATAACTGCTGCTGATGTGTTCAGTTCGAGTGCAAACGTGTTCAGTTTGTACTTTTTATACATAACCATTTTTGTGTTTTTAAATTCCATAACACTTCTACTCAGAAAGTGCTGTGCTTAATATTGTTTCACTACTAGGAGGTTCACTTTTAAATTCCTCAACTACTAATCATTACAGTTTACAAATGCCTTCACTAATTCTATTGCTGCAGTTTAATTTTGAGCTTCACAGTAAGAAGATAGAGTAAGTATCTTTACTCTCATTCAGAGGAAACTAAAGTTCAGTGATAAGGTTAAATGACTTCCTGAAGACTATACAGGTTAATAAGTGGCAGAATCGGGATTGGACTCCATTTCAATCGGTAAATATTTATCAAACACCTACTATGTGCAGGACTTTGTGTTAGGGGCAATGAAAGCCAGGATAGGATTATAGAGATTAAGCAAAGAAGCTTTTTGGATAACGTCAAATTATGGCTCCATTAATGTTATCATTGTCACTTTGTTACTTTTCTGTCCAAGCCATATTAAGTATATTGGCGTAAAAGATTTAGATTTTTCTTTGGTTCGGTTGGTTGTCTTTTCATTTTGTTTTTTTATCTAGTGGAAGTCTTGTCTTTGTCATTATTGCTTATTTTATCACTATTTAGAGCAAAATTGGAAATATCCCCTTAAAGGGAGAATATATAAAACCCTGAGAGAGAATGAAGATCTAAAAAAGAACTTGCTTTGCAGCTTATTAAGTGTTCTCATGTTTTCTCATGTGAGTTTCACAATAATCCTGTGGGTGCATACCACCTTCATTTTACAGCTGAGTAAACTGAGGTGAGGTGAGCGTTTCTTCACTGAGATCATCAGCTAGAAGTGGCCAGTACTGAGACCCCAGGGTTTGAGCCTGTAACTCCTCTAAGTGCCTTGCTCATCTCACTGGGCAGCACAGGCCTTGTGGCTCATCAGGACTGCTCTGTGCCAGGAGGTATTGCACATGGCCCACGTTTTATTCTTGTTCCTTAGGGAATGCCTTGTGAGTAGTGGCCTGAGCTCCTAGGTCTAGTGCCTCCTTGATGGCCCCCCGACCCTCACCAGGCCGGCTCCTGAGAGGTCGGTTGCCTAGAGTGGGCCCATGCCATGGGTTTAATTACCACCCTTTATAGTTTGTCCTTGATGGTGAATTACTTTGGTGTGTGAAACAAAATTCTCTGTTAATACGAACACAGATCAAACCCAGTATTTTAGCAGGAGAAAATGTTCCTAGGATTTGGAAGAATTGTACAAAACAAAAAACAAATCATAACTACTTGCTTTGGAGAAACTGTCAAGTGGCATACTTAATATCATTACCGTGGCTGTGTTAATCACTGTACAAAGAGATGTTTTTAGATTGCTAAAAAATTCCTGCAATGATTATAAAAGTATATATAGTTTCCCAGTTGATTTGAAATGAAAGGGAAACCATTTTTATTTATATATTTTGTGAGGTAAATAAATAAAGTTGGAAAACAGGTCAATTTCATGCATGCAAGGTTTTATAGTAGGAAAAAAATGCCTTGCACCTGTTCTGACCCTTTACATTTGAGGTTATTTGTTTTCAAACTTGACCCCAAGCACCAGTTTCACACAACTCTGTAAATAATTTGTTAGATAAAGTATAAGGATATTTTATTTGTTTTGATTTCTAGGATTGTGGTAAAGTAGTAACTGAAATTACTAACCTATTGTACATAGCAGTTAATTAAAGAAAAGCATTAACTATAGGAGAACACCACCACTGCTGTTGTCTTGTATCAGTATAAAAAGGCAGTAATTTTTTTGACAGCCACTGATTGGAAAGTTGCTTGCAGCCTTCCAGAAGCAAGAGGGTACATGCTGTGGATCAATAACCGGCAAATTTCCCATTAAAAAGAATACCTGAGCAATGTTCCAAATAGCCACTGGCATCTTAATTTTCCATGAAACCTCAAATACTTGTGTGCTGAGGACAAGTCATTTTCGGACAATTTTTCCAGACTACTTGTTAACAGTTATTGCTGTCCCAAAAGGTTGACAGCCTACATGATTGATATTTCATTTACTTGTCATCACTGCCTGAGTAATGGCGAGCACTATATTTCTGTGATTTTAAGGAATATAGTTTCCTGAAAGACATTTGCCTTAGTATGTATTCCAGAGAGCGTATCACACATGTTTATGCTTTATGTATATACGTTTTTACATCTATAGAAGGAGAGGATCAGTTTCCTATACAGTTTGAATGTCCTCAGAAGGCAGGGTATACTTATATCAGTCCATAGCCATCAAAAATACACTTTCACTTTGTTTTTAGGGCTAAGAGCCTTAGACTTGTTAACTTGTGATTCTAAAGATGATGTAGAATTTTATAACTCCCCTTTATTTATAAGGGAAAAATAAACTTGATCTTGTAATTTTAATTATTACATAAAAGCAATAGAAAGATATATGTACATATTTTTTAGAAAGAAACTTTTGAAGAATGTCAGCAAATAATGATTATCAAGGAGGAATTTTCTGAAAATATGATAGTTAAATAGAAAATGTGCTTATGTTTTTTAATATAGAAACAACAAGTATTAAAGGGGAATTCTGCTCTGTGACAGCCCCTCACAACACAAAATCAGTGGTTTTCAGCGTTGATATTTTCCACCAAGAACATCACTGTTGTTTGTCAAGTGTTAAAAAAAAGTTAGGACAAGGACTTCCCTGGCGGTCCAGTGGTTAAGACTCCGTGCTTCCAATGCAGGGGGCGCGGGTTCAATCCCTGGTCAGGGAACTAAGATCCCGTATGCCACGTGGTGCAGCCAAAAAAAAAAAAAAAAAAGTTAGGGCACAGAAGCCACATGCAAGTTAGGTGGACATATGCTCACCAATTAGCATATTAAAGAAAATGGGGATAGACTGTAATACAGCCTACTGAATGAACTTGTTTATGATGGAGTGTGAAAGCTTTTTGAACTTGGAACTTAATTTTTCATGCCCAGATTTTTAAAGTGAAATTTGATCTATACTAAAGTATTTAGAAGACTAAAACGTGAAAGGTATGTTTGCTTGAAACTGGACTACCTTTTCATCATATTAATCCTGTCATCTTTGGATGGATCATATCTTGTTTCCTTGTTCCACAGTCTCTGTGATTTTGATTTCCATTATCTGTACATTTTATACACAAATATGAATAATGTTTGATTAACTGACTGGCATATAGGTCCAAGCTAAATGTGAGGCGTCTCCATTTTGCTTTGTAAAATCCAGGGAAAAAGAACAAAAGGCAATTTGAGAAATTTCTACTAAAATGCTTTTTGTGTCATTTTAATTTATTTTTACATTTTTTTTATAAGACTCTTTTTTTTTTTTTTAATGTGGACCGTTTTTGTTTTATGTTTTGGTTTTTTGGCCATGAGGCATGTGGGATCGTAGCTCCCCAACCAGGGATCGAACCTGCACCCCCTGCATTGGAAGGCGAAGTCTTAACCATTGGACCGCCAGGGAAGTTCTTGTGTCATTTTTAATATATGTCATTTTCAGAACATTTCTAGAGATCAGATACTAACGTAAAATCTTAATCAACATTTTTTACTCTTAAAGATAAATGACAATATGGAGGATAACACTATTACTGGACTTTTAGTCCTGAGTATTCACTATAGTCATTTTGATGTGCAAATAGGGAAAAAGAATTCTCGAGGCTGATATGTATATACCAGTAATTTACAAAAGTACTATGAATTAAACAACCCATAAGTGTCTGTTCCAGTATTCATACATTACTGAGTAATCTCTTTCTATAATCTCTTTGCAGTATTATTCCACAGTAATGGAACAGCAAGTAAATGGACAGTTAATAGAGCCTCTGCAGATATTTCCAAGAGGTAATGTTGAACAAATTCTAATCAACAATGATTATTTCAGTAAACTGTTTCATCAACAGTTATGTTTTCCAAAGGTTTAAATGCACATAACATGATGTTCTGCTCTTAATTTGAAAGAACAAAAGAAGTATTCATTATCATGGGGATTGCAGGCTGTATTATAGTTATGGCAGATAGAATATCTAATTTACTAGAGTAAATTAAACTAACTAGATTGGTTTTCGTTTTTGAAGTACATACTTACATTCGCTTAAAGAACTCTTTGGGGGTCCACATGGTTTCTAAACCAAGGCAAATGAATGACTTTAATTTTGGATATGTATAAATTGTGGCTCATGATGGTAGCCAGAGCTGCTATTGAGTAGAAAGCTTTCAGCTAGTGCAGAAACCAAGATTTACTGGGGGGTTTTAGGAGCGATATTTTGGTGGAATGTTTGGTGCTTGATTTTGGGGGGAGACATTTTCTAAATAATTGAAAATCCTCATAAATAGGAATTTGATTGTTAAGTTTCCAAAAATATGAGCTAATGAGAGTGACCCTTGGTGAATCACCTGGTCAAATCATTTGTTTTTCCCTTTAGGTTTGATAGTACTAGCCTTGTATCAGATATGATTGCTCAGCTGTATATAAATGTTCCCTCAAAATTTGAATAATGGGGCTTCCCTGGTGGCGCAGTGGTTGAGAGTCTGCCTGCCAATGCAGGGGACACGGGTTCGAGCCCTGGTCTGGGAAGATCCCACATGCCGCAGAGCAGCTGGGCCCGTGAGCCACAGTTGCTGAGCCTGCGCGTCTGGAGCCTGTGCTCCGCAACAGGAGAGGCCGCGATGGTGAGAGGCCCGCGCACCACGATGAAGAGTGGCCCCCGCTTGCCGCAACTAGAGAAAGCCCTCACACAGAAACGAAGACCCAACACAGCCATAAATAAATAAATTAAAATTAATTAAAAAAAAAAAAGAAAAAAAATTTGAATAATGGTGAAAAAGAACAGTTTAATTATATAAACCGTTAGGTCTTTCACCCATTATACATTGCCCCACTTGGAAATCTATGTTTTCTAACTGATGGAACAGATAAGAAAATTCTCTAAGTAAGTCTTCTAGAAATAACTTAATTGAAATAATTAAAAGTTAAACTTACCTTCGTTAACTGATAACTGTACAAATAATCATGGTGTGGGTTTTCCAATTAAGCATTCTAGACTTTCATTACCTGTAACTCTCTGAAGTTTGAATAGCTTAATTAACCAGTAGACTCCTATTTGCACTGATAGTCTCCAGCCCATGAGAAGATCTGGGTTCAAGAGTAATGCTGTTCTTCTAGCATTAACATGGGCAGCGGGATTAGGAGTATTTAGTACATTATTAATAATAACTTATTAAAGACCTAAGTAAGTAAATAAAATTGGGCCGTTGATAGCGTGTCTGAAATAAGATTATGATTATTTCAGTTCTTCAGTTGTACCTGAAGACTAAAAACTAAAAAAAAGAAAAGAAAAAAAAGAAAATGTTGCCATTTCTGTGTATTAAGCCAAGAACAGGGTGCAGATTATTTCTTAATATTTTCAATAACCAGAGAATTTGGGCAAGTTTCAAAATTGTTTCTCCACAAGGAATATTTTTTTTACCAGCTGAAAATTTCCATTCATTGCTTTCCTACTGGATGACTTTATAGCTCTTTTGTAGCAAACCCCAGAAAGTATCCTGGAGAATTATAATTCTAATGCTGAGGGCCTTCATTTTTTTTTTTTCCAAAAAGTATTTACTTCTGTTCATCCAGAATCTTTCTAAGTTCTGTTTGTTTTCTTTTATCTTGTGAACAGCCCCTGTCAGTGTCCCTGTCCATATCATTGTGCCCCTCCCATGATAAATAACAGCCATTTTTAGCCATCTTCGCTGTTCAGACACTAATATTGCTTTGTGTGTCACCATTTCTAGTTCTCCCAACAGTCATGCCTATTATTATTGCTTCCATTTTATACTTGAGAATATTAAGGTTCAGAGACGTTAAGTAACTTCAGAGTCACAATTTTTAAGTGGTTAATATACCCTTTGAATAAGAATTGTGTTTAAGTTGTAATTTGCTTAGAGTAGAAGGGCTATATGCTCTTAATGTAGGTTAAAATAGTAGAGTGTGCATGGGGGTAGTTTGGAGGGCTTGGTAGGAGTGTGGAGAAGAGTATATTGTAGGGAGGAGATTCTTAAAAGAAAATGTGACATGTGAGTGTCACATGTAGTCCTAGGACAGAACCTATTAGTCTCCAATAAATTACTGAATACAGTTGTTCCACGCCAAATTTAAATTTTTTAAAATATGAGACTCAGTCTCCCTATCTCTGTGGTTTTGTGCATACTGTTATATGTCTTTAGTTTTCTACAGTTTTTTGCTTTTTGCTTATTTGTCTACACAAAGTGTAGATTTTATGCAATTTTATTTTTCATATAATTTTACATACATCTCTAAATATATATAAAATTTTATGTAAGATTTATATAAATTTAGAGGTTATACAGATTTTTACAGTTAGAGTATAGACATTGGGTATATTGCCTGCGTCTACTGAGTTGGTTAGAGGCTCTTAGACCTTAGATTCTGTGATCAGGCCCCATGTGAAGAAGAATCTCTAGACTGAGCAAATCAGAGGACAGGAGGAAACAGTTCTCTTCTAACATCAGGTCTTCTCATTCCAAGTGGCACAATCTCATTGGATAGTAACTCCCAGCTCAGGGCTAAGTTCTCTTTGTAGTTAAAAGATACGTTAACTATTAATAAGTATGAAAATTCACTAGCTTTACAGTTACTTCTGACTCCACAACTTTAGGAAATATGAGGTTACTGGGTTTTTTTGAATACTGTTTACTTTTTATTTTATTTTTTAATTAATTAATTAATTTTTGGCTGCATTGGGTCTTCGTTGCTGCGCGCGGGCTTTCTCTAGTTGCGGTGAGTGGGGGCTACTCTTTGTTGCTGTGCGCGGGCTTCTCATTGCGGTGGCTTCTCTTGTTGCGGAGCACAGGCTCTAGGTGCGTGGGCTTCAGTAGTTGTGGCACACGGGCTCAGTAGTGTGGCTTGCGGGCTCTGGAGCGCAGGCTCAGTAGTTGTGGCACCCGGGTTCAGCTGCTCCGCGGCATCTGGGATCTTCCAGGATTAGGGCTCGAACCCGTGTCCCCTGCATTGGCAGGTGGATTCTTAACCACCGCACCACCAGGGAAGTCCCTTGAGTACTGTTTAGATTTCCAATCATAAAGATTTAAGAAGCCAATTGAGGAACGAGGCAGATGTTAAGGTAGGAGATAAGAGTTGATACCTGTCTCTAATTCCTTAGTTAGCCACTTTCTTACTAAATGAAGTTTATAATGCACAGGCTACTTCAGAGGAAATGCTCTGAAGTGTTGTCTTAGGAAGTACTAATGGTCCCTAAAGGACCAAGCATCAGATGTATGTGACTGTTGTTTTGTTCAAAAAGTTAATTTCCATCTTTAGGAAAGAGGATTTGGAGTCTTAATTTTAACGTATTTTAGAAAAACAAATAAAAATCCTTTATTGAGGTTTAGTTTTTTTTTAAGGAAAATAACATAATAATTTTGAATATATTTGAAATACACAAAACTAAAGCAACTGATGTGCTTTGTAATTATTATCCACATCTTCTTCTTATTAAACAGCTCTATTTCTTGTCAGAAACAGAGGAAAATACATGTACGTCTGAGAAAGGAGCAAAAAAAAAATAAAATAAAATAAAATTCATCCTTTCCCGAACAATCAATCAAAATTGACGGCCCCTTAACATATAATATGTAGGACACTGTAGTTTTCAGATGGAAGCAGCCTATAACATGGGCAAGAAGCACTTTATTTTTTTTAACATTTGATGAAGAAGCATTTGCTGAATTGGAAAAGTACTAACCTGTAACTCAAGATGGTGTCAGGAAATTAATATTATTTTCCCTGGTACTGCTTTATGTTTAGACGTAAATATTAGCAAATGTCAAGATTTGCAAGAAATGTCATGAAATTAATGATATATCTGTATTCTAACAAATTTGACTGCTTACTGCTTTGCAAACTGATGTTCAAACTTAAATATTTCATCTTAGAATCTCTAGCAATTGTTTTGGCGTTAAAAGACCCTCCTCCCACTCCCCTCCAAAAACCCTAGCTATTTTCATTGTAGTCTTAAGTGATAACAGATATACAGTGTAATAGAGTGAGGAAAGATGATTGCAGAAATTTGAATTATGAAAGGAATCTAATCATTTTAGCTCAGTTAACTTGATTTTTATATGTTTTAAGCAGAAATTGGAATTTATATGAGGTGGTGTCAGAAAGCTCTTTGCATTTATAAATGCTCACTCCTGCAAGTTAAAAACCCTGGTTCATAATTCCCACTTTGGGTCTTGGGAGCCACTTTTCAATCATTTCTCTCTGCTAATTTTGGTGTCACCCTCATTTCTTTTTAAATGATTCATTTTGAGCAAATTTGTAAATGGCCCTGATGTGTTCTACAATTTAGTCAATTACTGTTTCAGCCTGCAAGCCTCCTGGGGAACGGAACATACATGGCCTGAAGGTACGAATTTCAATAATTGTTTCAGTAAAGTTAGATGGATTTGTAATGCTGTGTTCCACTTATTGAAATGTCAAATAAAACTGCACTTTCTCAAGCTCTGACAAGCGTTCCTTTTTTTTTTTTTTTTTAAATGGGATATGGAGGGGAATTCATTAGTATTTGTTCAATATGTGTACATATTGAGGTTTCGATGCCATATTTTTAAAAGATTATTATTATTTGGAATTCTTTTGTTGGTCTGTTTCTTCAGGATGACCCTGGGTACTGGTCTCCACAAAGATTTACTTGAGGAAAAATATAGACTTCATTTCAGTGATTAATTAAGCACATAAGCATATTGCACACAGAATACCCCCCTCTTCTTTTGACATGTTTATGCTAGAAACATATATCTATTTAATGTCCTTTCATTGTTCTGCATATTTTGAATTCTGGATTTCTGCTTAAGGCTTTACATTTAAAAGAAAAACTGGCTATTGTATTAGACTCAAGCGTTTTATAATTAATTACTTGGACCTCATTTTTCAGTGAATAAGAAACATTCTGCAATGTTCTGCCTGGTTTTAAAGCTGGAGGGGTATGATATCGTGAGGTTCACTACTAACCCTTGGATGTATTCTTAATATGCTTTTTTGAACATACTGTTTTTTATATAAAACAAAAAGAAACAGTGAACTGAATTTTTTCACTAGAGTTGAATTCAATTCTAGACAGTGAATTGAAAATGTCCCCAGTTTACCTCTCCCTTTTTCAGCACTATTTAAGTATTTGAATAATGACAGGAGCAAAGTATTATGTAATATACAGGTTGTACAGTTTTTATAACCTATATACTGAATAGACTCCAACCATGGGTCTGTCTAGTAAAAAGCTAATTAACCTTCATAGTGAAATGAGAAATTTGTGGCAAATTACAGGTTAATTAGAACTGTGTCCTCAGAACACAGACTGATCAAGATCCCTTCTTTACTTGTAGGTGAATACCCGGGCTGGATCCTCTCAACACAGCAGCCCAGCAGTCTCAGATTCACTTCCAAGCAATAGGTGAGAGCAAGCGAGTGACATGTGCCTCTAAGCATGAATATCTACATAGTTGGGAGTGGAGAAGAGGCTTGTGGGATGACACCTCTTTTTTTTATAAGACCTCAAAAGTGTGTATGTGGCTAAGAAGAAATCTGACCAGTTAAGTAACCCTAGCTATGTATTGACTGAAAAGAAAGGACCTCATAGAGAAAGATAAAATTAGACATGTTGAACTATTTATTTTGGTCTGTGGAATGGTTTTCCTTCAGTCTCCAGATTATGCAGAAACAGAAGATTCAGTGCCTTTGACTGTTTTCATGCTTTGATGATCTGGTTTGTATACTGCTTATTCTTTTTGTCTTGCTTGTCCATCTTTTGGCAGTGTCATGCTCCACTGACATCCTTCCCAGAAAGAGGCAAGGAAAGAGTAACGTGGTGAAATTTAAATTGACCAGCCAAGTTGTCCATTTATGTATCTTTGGTGCACAAGAGATTGAGCTATTACAGAAGGAAGATAACTTTCATTAATTCATGCTAACATTGTCCCATACTGGGATGGATGCTAAAGACTTGAGCCTCTTCAAAGTGTTCTTCTGACAGGCCTGAGAACTTACTTCTAGAAGATTAAGGTTCTCAAGTAGAAGGACCTGCTTAAGCTGAAAGAATTCTAGATCATATTTGTTATATATTCAGTTATTCAGCTGGTTAACATCTTATTACTGTACTTGAAGATGACACTTGAAGGTGATTGCTCTGTGTGTATGTATTCACACTGGTGACTGAAAAGCCATCATTGAGCCGGATCACCCTTCCATTGTGTGCCCAGGTCTTTCTGGGTTTAGGGCAGTAGTCAGTGTTTGCACAGCCCTTATCTGCTGAGATGTAGCTTAGGCTTCTACTTTCCCTTCCATGCCCCTCCTTACCCCCTCCACCCAACGTCTTGGTTCTTTTGCCACTGGGCTTTACTGCAGGTAATTTAAAGTCTCTCCTTCTGACTCTCTCTCTACTCTCCTGTCCCCTCCCCAAAAGTCACTTCCTTGATTGCTTTATTGTAGTGTCAGTATATCTTACCCACAGCTTTCCTGCTATGAACACACTACTCTTAGAGTGTGTTTCCTTCTTAAACAATTTATTCTGTGTTAAAATACATCCACTGGTTATTCACCAGTGGATCATCTGTCTTGTGGTCCTGAGGGGTAGGTCTTTTAGTCCTCATCCAAGTGCTTGGCCCTGCCAGGCGATGCTCTGAGGCTTCTCTTTTCATGCTTGTTGGGCATGAGAGCCATGTCCACCGAGTAGAGGCATGGGGACTGAGGGTCACTTGTTACATTCAGCTCGAAGAGGGCAGGGCCTTTAATTATTACCACTACTTCTAGAAAAAATGTTATTCAGACAGACTGACTATTAGCCTTGAGTGAAAACAAGGACTTTTCCTGGTGTTTTAGGTCAAAGTTCATCATGGTATAAAAAGCAGGATGGAGCTGAAAAAGACAGTAAGGCAGAGAAGCAGCAGGATAACTTTTCAACTCTCTCAGATTTGGTTTTAACCAAAACCAAAGTGAATTAGCTTGGCTTTTTAAAAGCTATCATTAATATTCACAGAGTATTATAAAATCTTTGGGCTGGAAAGAGACTATCTGATCTAGTGGTTCTCAGCCCTTGGTTGCAGCATCTTCCTTTAGGGATATGACAGCCTCCCAAATAGTAATGGTAGTTTGCTCCACAAGTGATTTTTGTTATGGGAGGAATGCAGTTTGAAAAAGTCCTACAGGTGATTTTATTAATTTATTTATTATTTATGGCTGTGTTGGGTCTTCGTTTTTATGTGAGGGCTTTCTTTAGTTGCGGCAAGTGGGGGCCACTCTTCATCGCAGTGCGCGGGCCTCTCACTATCGCGGCCTCTCTTGTTGCAGAGCACAGGCTCCAGATGCGCAGGCTCAGTAGTTGTGGCTCACGGGCCTAGTTGCTCCGTGGCATGTGGGATCTTCCCAGACCAGGGCTCGAACCCGTGTCCCCTGCATTGGCAGGCAGATTCCCAACCATTGTGCCACCAGGGAAGCCCACCTACAGGTGATTTTAATATGCCACCCTAGGTTGGCCATGTTCTGTGCCCCATATTGAAAACTAATCATAAGTATTTATTGAGTGCCTCCTATTTATTCAGTGCTGTCCTACCCACTAGGAATACAATGTGGTCCTTATCCTCTGGAGCTTGCTGTCTCATAGGCATACAGACCACCTCCCCCCAGTATACAAATAATTATAATTAGTGTTATGAAGGAAACAAGCAGATTTTGAAGTGAGAGAATACTGGGCAGGATTGTGTTTAGATTTGGACGGGGTGACCAGGGGAGAGTGGCATTCCACTTTGGCCTGAAGGATGAGAAATACCTAGCCACATCAAGAGCCAGAGAAGAGCATTTCAGAAGGTGGGGAGAGTGTAAGTGAAGGCCCTTGGGTGGAAAAGGAGCTCCATGTGTTCAGGAGGAGGCCAGTTAGGCTGGAGCCCAGGGAGGGTTGCTGGGCTGGGGGAAGGAATGGAAAGGCGGGGAGAACAGTAGGAGTGATAGGAGAAAAGGAGGTGACAGGAGCTGGCTTCTGGGGCCTGGTGTTTGAGTTTTCCCCTCAGCGTATTGGCAAGCTGTTAGACGACTTTCAGCAGAGTGCCATGGCCAGCTCTGTGTTTATAGAAGACTCTTGCCTGTGGTGTGAAGCATGAGAAGGAGACGCCCCCATCTAATCCTGCTCTCCTTAGGTGCCCGACTCCCCACTCCCCACGCACATATGGTAACCTCATTTTTGATAAAGGAAGCAAGAATACACAATGGAGAAAAGACAGCCTCTTCAATAAGTGGAGCTGGGAAAACTGGACAGCTACGTGTAAAAGAATGAAATTAAAACTCCCTAACACCATGCACAAAAATAAACTCAAAATGGATTAAAGACCTAAATGTAAGGCCAGACAGTATAAAACTCTTAGAGGAAAACATAGGCAGAACACTCTATGACATAAATCACAGCAAGATCCTTTTTGACCCACCTCCTAGAGAAATGGAAATAAAAACAAAAACAAATGGGACCTAATGAAACTTAAAAACTTTTGCACAGCAAAGGAAACCATAAACAAGATGAAAAGACAACCCTCAGAATGGGAGAAAATATTTGCAAATGAAGCAACTGACAAAGGATTAATCTCCAAAATTTACAAGCAGCTCATGCAGCTCAGTATCAAAAAACAAACAACCCAATCCAAAAATTGTCAGAAGACCTAAATAGAGATTTCTCCAAAGAAGATATACAGATTGCCAACAAACACATGAAAGGATGCTTAACATCACTAATCATTAGAGAAATGCAAATCAAAACTACAATGAGGTATCACCTCACACCAGTCAGAATGGCCATCATCAAAAAATCTACAAACAATAAATGCTGGAGAGGGTGTGGAGAAAAGGGAACCCTCTTGCAGTGTTGGTGGGAATGTAAATTGATACAACCACTGGAGAACAGTATGGAGCTTCCTTAAAAAACTAAAAATAGAACTACCATATGACCCAGCAATCCCACTACTGGGCCTATACCCTGAGAAAACCATAATTCAAAAAGAGTCATGTACCACAATGTTCATTGCAGCACTATTTACAATAGCCAGGACATGGAAGCAACCTAAGTGCCCATTGACAGATGAATGGATAAAGAAGATGTGGCACAGATATACAATGGAATATTACTCAGCCATAAAAAGAAACAAAATTGAGTTATTTGTAGTGAGGTGGATGGACCTTGTCATATAGAGAGAAGTAAGTCAGAAAGAGAAAAACAAATACTGTATGCTAACACATATATATGGAATCAAAAAAAAATTTTTTTTCCCCTGAAAAACCTAAGGGTAGGACAGGATAAAGATGCAGACGTAGAGAATGGACTTGAGGACACGGGGAGGGGGAAGGGTAAGCTGGGACGAAGTGAGAGTGTGGCATGGACATACATACACTACCAAATGTAAAACAGATAGCTAGTGGGAAGCAGCCGCATAGCACAGGGAGACCAGCTCTGCTTTGTGACCACCTAGAGGTGTGGGATAGGGAGGATGGGAGGGAGCCACAAGAGGGAGGAGATATGGGGATATATGTATATGTATAGCTGATTCACTTTGTTATAAAGCAGAAACTAACACACCATTGTAAAGCAATTATACTCCAATAAAGATGTTTAAAAAAAAAAAAAAAAGGATCCGCCTGCCAATGCAGGGGATGCGGGTTCGAGCCCTGGTCCAGGAAGATCCCACATGCCGTGGAGCAGCTATGCCCACGCACCGCAGCTACTGAGCCTGCGATCTAGAGCCCACGAGCCACAAGTACTGAGCCTGCGTGCATAAAGCCCGTGCTCCGCAACAAGAGAAACCACTGCAATGAGAAGCCCACGCACCGCAACAAAGAGTAGCCCCTGCTTGCCACAACTAGAGAGAGCCCGTGTGCAACAACGAAAACCCAATGCAGCCAATAAATAAATAAATAAAAATAAAACATTGAGTAAACTGGGGCACAAAGGAATTGCCAGGATATATAAATATAATTTTTTACCAGACAAAGTTCATAGCCAGATATTGACATAATGAATAAAATCAGTTTTTTCCTCTGTTACTCTCAAAGCATGAATTGGTCTTTGCCTTAGGTGGATATGTTTATTAAACTGAGCTTACTAATCCACATGGTGTTCCTAAACCATAATTACTGAATTCACGTCCCACTGCCAAGGCACAGCCTTTCCTAAACATTCTGGCTTTCTCCTTCTATAAAATTAGGATGATTAAATTTTCCATCTATCTACCTCTGGTGTTAAGAAGGTTGATGAAGTTGTTTTAAGGAATCACGTTTTGTTTCTTGGATGAAAGGTGTTTTGTAAATGCAATGAATCAAAATGTTATTATTTCAAGTTGCATGACATAATGGAATATCTGTGGAGAAACATTGCCTGAGCATTGTTTGGTCATTTCTGTTTTTATAATAATTGCAAATATTAAATTGGGACCATTTATGGCAATATCAGGATCCAAATGTTTTCCAGAAAAAAAAAGTATGTGTGTAAGACAGACAGACTTTGAACAAGGTCCGTACCTTAGTTTTCTTTATGTATCAGGAATAACTTTCCCCCACAGGGTATACCTACAGGGGGTAGTTACTGTGAGGATTAGATCAGGATACTAAGTAATAGCATTTAGCACAGTGCGTGGCACATGGTCATCACTCAGGAAATGGTAGAGGCTAATATTTTGTTTTCAACTGGACTGATCTTAGGCAGTTGTTTATTTTGGGGGGGATGTATTTCAGCTTTAGTCCCATTCTGCAGTATTCTTAATTGCCACTTGAGTATATGAATTCTTAGACTTGGGAGGATGTTATTAAAGTTTAGAATCATTGGCTGAAGGCATGTTTTATGAAATCTGGGGAAAGTAGAGGCTAGGGCTCCATAGTTTGCATTTGACCGTAGCAGAAGTTTAAGAAGTATTTATTAAGAAAAATAATTATAACTTGGAATGGTGAGTGTGGTCAAACTTGAAGTCTGAGGTTTTCTCAAATATAACTTATTAAAGGTACCAAATGAGTGTGTGTGTGTGTGTGTGTTACTACCATATAATAACCAGAATAATGACTATCATTTATCAGACACTTAGTATGTGCCAAGTCATTGGGCTAGGTTCAAGAGTGGGAAGGAAATGGAATACATAGAGAGGTGAGTAAGATGTGGTATCTGTTCTCAGGGAGCTTCCAGTCTTGGGAGAGGGTGTGGTGGGAAGAAAGGTATCTACAGATAACTACCAAAGGGAGGAGAGTTAATTTGGCAGGTGGGTAGAGGGTTAGAGTAGACAGATTAAGTATAGAGTTAACAAGCTTTAAATTTCAAATTAGAACATTGATGGGAGGAGGTATTATTTTATGCACCACTCTGCTAACTGGGTGGATGTGTACAGGTATAACTCATCATAAAGCTAGAAGGACTTCACAGCATCCTTTGGCCACTTTCCCTAAACTCATCCACATAAATGTTTACATAGTCATAAATGTCCAGAGAAGAAGATTTCCATATTTCTTACATACCTATGGAAGTTGGGTTTCATACCTACAGGAAAGGAAAGGAAAGAGAAGGCAGCTAAAATTGATTTAATACTTACTATGTGCAAGAAACAGGTGCTAGGGCTTTTTGTAATATTTAATTTTCTTGGTTACACTATAATGTTGATATTTCCCCCATTTTATAGAAAGGGGAAATTGAGGTTCAGAGAGGATAAGTATCTTGTTCCAGAGCACACAGCTAGTGAGTACCAGGATTTATTTCTATTACACATTTGCTTCCCAGGAAGCTGAATTGTAAATTTTAACTATAGTAAAAAATCAGGACTTAAATTATTTTATCTTTTGAAGTTCTGTAGTCTTTGTTTGCTGTGAACATTCTAAGAGTGCATTGTTAAATACTTGATATTTAGCAGATGACAGAGTCCACGTAAAATAACCACTGTAAGGCTACTCAGAGGCAGCAGAACTAATAGCAAAAAGAGGTCTCTGAAATAGTCCATACAATAGCCTAGCTTCATTATGACAGTAGGCTTTTTTATTGCTTTAGATTACTAACGGGGTTTTAGTCTCTTATCGATACCATTGCCATTTGGCCAGTTACTTTAGAAAATATTTTATGTAGGGAGAAGGATGTAAAGAGTAGTGTAGTCTATGTCTACACCTAAAACAAAAGTGTGTTTTAGTCTGGAATTTTCAGTGGTGTTCAAAGGTGCTGATGAACTTGCCATTAAAAACTATGTCTTTTCTTTTCAGCTTGAAGAAGTCTTCTGCTGAACTGAAAAAAATATTAGCCAATGGCCAGGTAGGTGTCATTACGTATTAAGACTATAGTAATAACTTAGTGCTGTCTAGTTTTTGTATCCATAAACTTAATAAACAGATAAAGGGTCTATAAATTTCTTCTTGTCATAAATGAATTACACGCTTAATTTGATTGGCAGAACAATTTGCAGCACGTTTTTCAGACTGTGCTAATGGGTTTCACTCCCAGCAGATTGAAGTACCATGCACACACCCTGCTGCCAGCGCAGTGTAAAAAAAGTTAATCAGTTCGGAACAAGTGTGTCAACCCATGGGTTGTTGAAATGGCCCTGCATCCTGAGGTGACTGTTTCTTTCTTTATCTTTAGGGAGAAAAAGAGAAACTGTTACTTTCTCACCTTAGTTCCTTCTTTTGTCCTGAAACTAACACTGGCTTTTTAGGGGAACAGAGTCACAGCAGACCTTTGGCATTTAAAGTTCCTGGGCTTCAGGAACCCTCAGTTTGCCTAGTTGACTGGTCATCTAAAGCAGAATGACCTACTCCAGCCAGTGAGGGATAAACAGGCTGGCAGCCCAGTTATTTCTCACTAATTTTGATTCAAGTAAATGGACACATCTGAAATAGTATAGTGCTTTTAAACATACACTGGTAAATTAAGCTACCTACAGGGTCCTCGATTCTTCAATAGCAACATAAATGCGTTTTAATGTTTGTTATAGAGGAAGCCCTTTGATAGCCTTGGAGGCAGGGCGCCTGTCCATTGCGATCAAGCCTGCCTATTAGGCTCTATTGACTGAGACATCTGTGTCACTGCAAATAAAAGACTCTTATTGATTTTCTTAACTGCTGTTCACTTCCCGTCCATGTTTCGAAGGCTGAAATCTTAATTATCTCAGATGCTTATTCAGTGCCTTCACATGCTGACCTCTCCAATCCTCATTGGCATTTCATGAATCAAGTACTTGTAGTGGAGCATGTCAAGAAGACAAAGCTGGGTCCTCATGCTTGTCCTTTAATATCACCTGTAACTTTGTGGCCTAATAGATGTGCATGCCTTAAAACAAGGACTGTATGGTGGTACTTCTGGAAGCCTTACTTGTTTAGCCCGTAATCCCTTGAATACAGTTAGAAAAAGTAAGTTGATCTGGTTTTGACATCTGATCATCATCTAGAGTGTGTGAATTCTAGTCCTTAACTATCCAATATATGGCTAAGGAGAATCTGGTGTTGTATGTATATGCAACATATGTATGTATGTTGTATGTGTAATCTTAATGGTCCCCATGTTTCATATTTATCTAATAGTACTTTTAACTTTAAGCAGCCAAAGTTTTGTTTAGATTGAGGTCCGCATACATGTTCCCCTAGTGCCCTGCATGTTTTCAGAAACATGAAACAAAACCTGGTTGCCCTTCTCTCTCCTTCTGGTCACTGCCAAGACCATTATTGTCCTCTTGTTCTCCCTCTTCTCCCCCCGGAGGGAAGCATACATGGTTGTGCAGGTGTATTTCTTACACGTCTCCAGCACTTGGCGTTAACGTGACTAAGAGCTGATATATTGAGCCTACGATATTTATGTATCTCCAACATGTTTGCATCCTAGTTACTAACTGTAATTTATGTGTGAGTTACTAGTGTTCTTCAGCTGGAAAATATATTTCAAAATTGACATAAATTAAGAAGCTTTAACTACATTTGTTCAACCCAGGCAATGGAAAATAACCTGTCATAGATTCCTCTTTCAAAAATGAAAAACAGTTTATTTCCAGGGCAAAAAATAAACATTCTGAAATATTCCTAGTGTTCTGAACCTAGTACCATAAATATCTTAATGGTCTTGGTTAGGAGATTCTCTTTGGTGGAAGATTGTCATGGCAATGATTTTTGACACTTAAAGATTGTTTATTGCTTTCCCTTGGAAATGTGATAATCCCACATTAAACAGTATGGCATTTCCTTTCTTTTAAGGATTAGCCATTGTTATGTTTACTTTTATTCACGAAAATGAACAGTACAAAACAAAGAACTCCCACCTTTGGAAGTCTTCAAAATACCTCCTCCTCTTAATTCCTCAGTTCTTGGTGCTATCAGGTAACTAAAGAGTGAGTGAGATTGCATTGCAGTGAGGTAATGTGCACAGTTGTGGCATCAATAAATTTCTGGGCTGAACACTGACACCACTTGATATGGAAGATGTAAGTCACATTTAACGATACTTTAACACTTGAGCATAGTTTTTTATTTTAGTGGTTTATGCTCTCAAGCATTAATAATGATTTGCCTTTCCACTAGCCTCCACTTAGATTTAATAAGGAATTCATATTAATCATTAAAAGAAAGGGACATGATTCTTCAAGATAATCAAATATTGACAGGTTAGAAATAGCTTTCTGCCTGGGTTCATTGATATAGGTTATGTGATATAAATATTTATTTCTTTTCTGTCACTCAGAGTAAATGCCACCAATTGATTCAGCATTGATATAGTGTCAACAGTTCATAAGAAACATTTGACTGGCTTGTGTTTTCCGATTAGTCTCTGCTCTATAAAGTGGGATTTACTAAATCTCTCCAATTGTCTGCTCATAGAGTGTGACTGCTTTCTGAAACTATTATTGCTTCGATTTGTGAAGCAAAGGTCTGGTGATAGGACTAGTTCTGTCAGACCTTTACATATAAAATAAGGATTAATTGAGCTTTTTTATTTTAATGATTTATAAGCAATAGGTACTGATTCTTCTTAACACAGGCAGACAATAAACAAAGAATATTCTCTTTGCTGATCTATAATTGAATTCCATTTCATTTTCCCCATTAATTTCGTTAACATTATATTAAACACTTTAAAAAGTTTAACATTTAGTCTTTGGAATGGAGACATTGTTCTTCTGTAATCGCTTTGTGAGGGAGGGTTCCTTTTTTCCAGCTTAAAAAAAAACAAATCATAAGGTATTTTTGGCAAGTTGTACTGAGAGCTATAAATCAGTACCACTGATGTGTTTCTGGGTGTGTTTTTCCCATTTCAGTTGTAGTGCGGTATCATCTGTTTAACATTGGCCCTTGATTTGAAACTGATTAGAAATGGCCCAGTGGGTCAATTTAAAGGATTAAAAAAGTGCAGTCACTCCAAGGATGTATGACTTTGACCTTTGCATCTCTGAAGTTGTCTTTCCTCTGTTTGTTTTTTATAATTTGTAGGAGAGGGTGACAGTATTTTTCTGTTTCTGGTAAATCAAGTATAAATGTACTGTGAAGTCACAAAACTAGAAATAATTCTAATCCTGTTTCATGTTTGGCTGTTATTTTGAGAACTTCAGATGCCTTTAAAAAACTTTCTGTGTTTAGAAAAAAAAAAAAAGGAGGAGGAAGAAAAATAGTATTCGACTGTAAAGTTAGCTTTAAAGAGTGTCCTATTACCGGTATATAAAACTCTTAGATTCTTATGGTTCGTCTCAGATCCCATACGAAGACCTAAACATAGATGAGACTGTGTAAGTCCAAACTGCATGGCACCTCCCCTCCCCGCACAGACACAACCTTTCCGCCCCCTGGGGTGTCACGTCCACGTTCTTTCACAGCCCCCACCTCTCTTTCAGCAGCAGCAGCAGAGCCCAGTGCCGATCATCTCTCCCAGGTCATTTGCTGTTGCGGCAGTTGACACGTCATTGTAACTCTCAGGGTTTTTTCTCCCTCCTCCCTCACATCTATTATTCTGCCTTTTATTTGCTTTTTTTTAGTCAAAACAAGGAAACTGATTTGTATTTAAAAATTATTTGGTATCTTTATTGAATAAAAACTTTCTTTTACCTCTTTTTTATCTAAAGAGCTATGTGATTTCTCTTCTTAAAAACAAATATCATAGTTGATGAAATCGCTTTTAACATTTGAGTGCCCTTCATTTGATTATTTTCCTTCCTATGGACCAGGGACCATTGATGGAGAGGATGTCCCTCTGTACTTACACATGAGATCAGCTGCTAAGATAGAGCACTGAGCAGAGTAACCTGAAAGACTGAGTTCTCACCTTGGCTAGTTGCTATTTACTAGTTATATGACCCAAACGAATTGGGTTATATGTTTAAAATGTTGTAAAAGTGTGTGATTTTTATGATACTTGATCCCAACTGTAATATTTTGTAGGCTTATAAATTCCACTTTTGTATCATAATGAGTACTGTTTCTATGCTTCATTTTGAAAAGTTGAACAATATGCTCTTCTAAACTAAAAAGGCAGAAATGTTATTAGCTACTTGTTGATCCCTTTAATGATTTTTTAATATTTAAGATCAATTAAAGTAATCCATTTTGATTAGATATACAAAATTTTCAGAATTCGTTTGTGATCAGTTTATAAGCTTGACTCTAATAGTTTTCCTTTTTAAAACTTTTTTAACGTGAATAATATTTGAATACTCTATAAAAATTGGAAGATTCAAATAAGCAAAAAGAAAAGAGATCTGATATTTTTAAATAGAAAAATCTATCAATCAATTTATAGGCCAGGCAAATGTCTATATAAAACTTTAAAACAGTGTCGAAACAATTTTTTATGGATACTGTCTTTTTTTTTTTTTTTTTTTAAGAAATTCACGTTCTTATTTATTTATTTATTTATTTATGACTGTGTTGAGTCTTCGTTTCTGTGCGAGGGCTTTCTCCAGTTGCGGCAAGTGGGGACCACTCTTCATCGCGGTGCGCGGGCCTCTCACCACCGCGGCCTCTCTTGTTGCGGAGCACAGGCTCCAGACGCGCAGGCTCAGCAACTGTGGCTCACGGGCCCAGTTGCTCCGCGGCACGTGGGATCCTCCCAGACCAGGGCTCGAACCCGTGTCCCCCGCATTAGCGGGCAGACTCCCAACCACTGCGCCACCAGGGAAGCCCCCTGGATACTGTCTTTTTGAGTGACGTGGTTCTAGAACTTATTTTTTAAAACCATTTTTATCTTTATGAGACTCTTAAAATCTTTCTCATTATCTGAGGGATTCCAAATTTCCACCCTTGAATTTGCCTAAACATTGTGTTAGCGTGCGCATGCACGTGCGTGCACACACACCCCCGCACGCCCCATACGGCGTCCACAACATCATCCCCCATCTCTCTGGAGCGTTCAGCTTATCCCCTGCCTATTTTTTTTTACATCTACCACTCCTGGTTAGGTTGGAGTGCTGGGTGGGTGGCTGCTCCACTTCTCTTTTCAACCTAGTGGGTATTAAAGTTAAAAAAGACTATGGTGTTGGGATTATAGTGGTTGAAGCTGCTCAGAGACCTGCCCCTTTGCCTTTTCTGCCTCCAACAAAATACCACAAAATCAAGCCCCCTCCGAAGTCCTAGGTCTCTCACAGTATATCATTGGAATGTATAATATCAATGAGTCTTATGTTTATATTTTTCTAAGAGGAAACTACTGGTCCTTTTACCTGGAGTAGTGGAGGTGGAGGGAATGTAATCACAGGTTGTGACCTCTCCAGAGCCTGGATCCTATAGCTACATCCTGCTTACCCTTAAATTTCAGTGCCACCAATTCAGAATTTGTAGACGTGCAGTGAGTAAAATTTCTCCTAGAAATTTACTTCAGGCTCTGATGAGGGTGCAGCTTGTTAAGCAAGTTAATAGTACAAATTAGGTTGTTAGAGTCATGTTTGGGCTACCTTGAGGAATGTTTTCAAGGAATTAGCCTATTTGTACCTGCCAATAGATACTGCTATATTTACATATGTATCTCTTATACCCTTTGATCAAATTAAACCCAGTAGCAACTCTGCTAGTTTATTTAGTATCTCAACTTGATGTGCTACTTTTCTTCATGCTGTTTTAAAATTTGTTTTTTGGTCCAGAATAATGAGATTTTCTTTTCTTTCTTCATGCCACATATAATGAAGAACAGAATTTCCCTCAAATAGGAAAATTGTTGCCAATTTTTCTGACTTGTCTGTCATTTTGCCTCTGACCCTAAATATAGTAACTAGCTAATTGCAAATTACATCAGTCAGGTTTTACTACAATTAAATGGGGTGCTGAATTGGCCTTTATACATTAATCTGTCAATATTCTTTTAGGGTTTGGCAGAATGGCTTGGAAAGGAAGCTGTTTCTGTTACCTGCACTATGTTCCTAATTATCACAGCTCTCTGAAGCTTCAACCTCAGAAATGTATAGACAAAAATATTTCCCTTGATGAATGGAACCTTGCTTTATTCCATTGGTGGAAGTTCAGAGTAGAGCAAAATATTTAAAGCTTTACTATAATGGTCTGAAAGCAAACTATTTTTTTCCAGGTGATATTGAATTAAAAACTCCATCCATTTTCTGCCCATGCAAGGCAGTGCAATTCCCTGGAAATTGATTTTTTTTCAGGGCTTACTATGGCTTTTCCCGAGCTTTAGCTATATGGAAAATAACACCTTTATTGAATCCACTTAGTGAATAAAGTTGGCAGTTAATTTTTAAGCAACTGGACCAGTGTGTAGAAAATTACTGAATGCCTCAAATAGAATCTGACTAGTCTTAAAGTCATTTGATAAATAATTATTTAGGGAGTTCTTTCAAACTCTAAAACATTATTTTTTGGGTACTAAAATAGTTCGCTTCTATTCACAATTCAAATGAGAGCAGTATTTGTGGTATAATAGTTTTACAGAACCTGGGAAAATGCACATACTGTTTTACATAATAAATTACAAAAATGACTTTATATGAATCACATGCCTATCTATTTTCCTTTTATGCATTATAATATTTGACTATATGTGCATTTTAAAGTGCATTGATTTAGCACTTTTCCATGAGCATAAGATTTCTACCCAGCTATTGCTGTGTACTAATTTATCATTTTCAAAAAAAGGCTATATCTACTCTAGGAAAATCGTTAACATTATTCAGTTAGTTTGTTTAATGTTAATTAGAGGGTCACTTGAGGAGTTTTCAGGGGCTGATTTATTTACAAATTGTGCATTGGATTACTAGAAGTGTGTGTGTGTGTGTGTGTGTGTGTGTGTGTGTGTTTTCTTGCCAAGTTTGACTTTGGTTATGTGCAGTGCTGTTTGGCAGTGGTTATGTAGTGCTGGAGACTGTGTTCTTATCAGTATCTCTGACCTGACCCTTTTGAGCTATGTTATATCATTCCATTTTGACACCTTTTATCAAACTTTAATGAAATGACCCAGGCAAACAAATTGTCATTAAACTTTCCATCACTTTGTCCCTTGGTATCGTCTTTTATAAATTGGACAGCAAATGTTGTATTGATCTTCTCGTTCTTGCAGCTGAACTTGAAATGACCCAGACTGCTTGTTGTTTATGGCCCAGAGTTGCTTTTCCTTGACATTTCCATCCACAGCATGACACCCTTTTTGTTTTTCTTTCTTTCTTGTGGAGATGAATGAACAAGACATACGGTATCGAGACACTCTTGGTCATGGCAACGGAGGCACAGTCTACAAGTGAGTAGTCAATTTTGTTTAAACTTTCTATCCACTTTTGCCAAATGTGGGTATCCAAGTTCTCCATGGCAAAGATTTTTAAATGACCACCAGTGCTTAGATTTTACTTCCACATTTGACTCCAAAATTCTGCAAGGAATCTATTTTCTCAGGAATTGCTTGGAAAAGTGCATTTATATTGCCTTTTTAATATTTCTGAGTCTGCATCTCTCCTGGGTGAGCATTTAATAGTCCACCATTAGGAAGTATACCTTTAACCGGCCTGAAGTTTAATGTATTTTTTTCCTTCGCTCTTTAACACCGTTATTTTTATTTTTTTTTAACTTGCTAGCACCCTATGCTAGTCCCCTGCCTGTGTATGTACAGCTATGCCCAGTGGAAGACAAACCTTATAAATACCATTGCTTTGCCCTGTGTCAACACTCAGTTATTAAAAAGCCTTCTTCCTGTTGTGTTTCCTTCTCTCCTCACCCTACTCCCTGAGAGAATTTCTACACATTGATGAATATGTTAAGTTATAAAATTCTCCCAAATTCCAATTGCAGTGATCTTACCCTAAAGAAGTGTTCATTTTCATATTAAAAAATGCTAACCGTAAAAAATAGTTCTCTCAACAGGGAAGTCTTTCTCGTGCAGTAGTGCAAAGTTTAAACTACATAATGTAATGTCTGGTACTTAATAGTCTGCAATGGTGTATGAAAAATATTCCACTAGGAATTAAAAAATCCATACTCTGTAAGAAAGCCCTGAGGGAGTAATAAAGCTTTCCTCCAGAGAGCTGTTTTCCATATATACACTAACCCTGCATCACATTATGATTGTGTTTTTACCTTAGATGTTTTACTGTTGATATTAGTATATATTTTCAAAGTTGTAAATTATTTAATTTATCTTTAACTGGTTACTGATTTTCTTAGAATTTTAAGTTCTTACTAATGACGTGAATACAGATAAAAATTGCCCTGTTGCAAAATCACGCTGTTGCCCATGAATGTGAAAGGTCACATCCTAAAATTCCAGAACATCCTCCACACAGATGCAGCATTGGCATAGAATCAGATTTCTCAGGGTTAGAAGCTCCTTCAAAGTTATCTGATCCAGTCCCCCACCCAGGGCTTCAGTCCTCTCTGTAGATAGAGCCAGGATGTGAGTCCTTTCTCCTAAAGTCCTTTAACATAGTTCTTTAAGAACGTATGCTTACATATTTGGATTGTTTTTTCCTATAGATATCTGACTATGGTGAATAGTTGGTCTGAAAGTTAAGTGCTTCCACTATGATAATTCAGAGAATTAAATAATAACACATTTCTTTCACAATCCTTGGGTCTTGCCCTTAAAATATGTGATGCCTCACGTGTCTAAAAAGTTTGTTGTCCTTCCGTGGATCATACTAGCATTCCTTCCCATGCAGTGCCCCAGTACTGCATAAATAGCATCTCTTCGTCCTAGTCTTCTCTTCCTCACTCTTATCTGACTTGACTTTTTACCCTGTCCTGAAGGTTCTTGGGTTCAGGTACCTTTAGAAATAAGAAGAAGGAACATGTACACTCCAATTTGCTTCTCTTGAGTTCCCTGGAGGGAGCGGTTTTCAAAGTCTCAACCTTTCTTTTTCTTAATGCTTTTATGCTGGTGTTCAGGTGTAATAAAACAGAAAAGATGTCTAGCAACTCTTTCGACTCCTTTTATTGGTCGAATAGAATCCAAAAACATTTCTTTAGACTCCTAACCTACTTATTTGTGTTGTTTCACCAAATGTTTGATTCTCAAGCATGTTTTTATTTTTAAATTGAAGGCCTATTGTGAATTTACTGTCCTGGTTTATTCTAGAAGGGAGAAAGCATAAGACCACCAAACCCCAGCAGATAATTTTTATTAGAAATAATATCCTAGATATTAAAATTTTAACCTTTTATCTTAAAACAGGTTTATAAAAAAAGGGGAGAGGGGATACAGGGAAGTGGAAATAATATGCCCATCCAGCAAGGAAAAATTACAACATAAAATTGTGTTAGTGTTGTTTTTCTTTAACTATTATTCTTAATTGTGGTAGAAACACATAACATAAAAATTACAATCGCAACCATTTTTAAGTCTACAGTTCAGTGGCATTAAGTACATTCACACTGTTGCGTAACCATCACCACCATCCATCTGCAGGACTCTTTTTGGCTTGCAGATCTGAAACCCTGTACCCATTCAACAATAACTCCCCATTCGCCTGGGTTATGTTGTTTTTAGCTGAGAAGCATGGCTAGACATTTTCTTTTTATTAGGGCCACAGTATCCAAGGGGACGTCCTTAAGCATGAGTTCTTCAGTTTGCTAGGATGCTGCGGTGACGTTAGCGACTTATCCTGGGTTCATTTAGTTAGCTACCATTGCTAATGCTCAGTATGTATTGTAAGATTTAGTATATTTTTGACAGTGGTTGTTTATGGAGGGTGAGTGGCAGTATCATGATCATTTTAGTACTTTATTTTATGTAATAGATTTCTTATAAAAAAGAAGACATTTCACTTATTGCCTAGGTGATTCTTAAGGGGAAAGACATGAAGATATCAAATTGCATAACCACTTATCATTGATCATTGGTCTTCATTTCTGTCTGGGTTTCAATTTGTGTTATTCTTATATCCCTGACTTTTAGTTCAGCACAAAGAAATTGTATAATCATCAGGAAATGAAAAGCCACTTTACTGAAGTCTCTATATAAACTAAGTGTTTGGTGTGTTATGATTGACTTTCTCCTATACTAAGTTTACCTTAATGGTGTTGACTATAAAAACTGTGATTTTTCAAACAAAAATGATTACATTACAGTTTATGCTACATAAACTAGATGAAGAAGATATTGGAAAATCCACTCATTGGTAGCAAAACTGCCTAATGGGCCTATTTAATTTTTTTCTTATAAAGAATAATAAATGTAAAGCAAAAGTTTAATATTTCAGTCTTATTTGCTCTACTTGATGGGATGTTGTGAGTTTCAAGGGATATATTGTGTAACTGCAATATATATTATTTAATAGTTGATCACATTTTCATCCTTAAAGTCTAGATGTTCTCCTCAGTTATACAATATGAATTTCTGGGCCCAGATATTTAAACCAAATGTGGATTCTGTGTGTAGTCCCCTGCTGCCCTACTATTATGATAGTGATCTAGGCAGGTAATTTTAAATTGTGGTATCTGTTGGATTACTAGTTCAGATGAAATAGATCATAAAGGAAATACCCTAGACTAAAGTATAGCCCAAGCCTAGGAAGAAGAATAATTTAAGAAAAGGAAACGAACGCACTTTAATTATTGCTCCATTTCCCAGAGTGCTACAAGTTGCTCCACAAAAATAAATCAGGAAACACACATGTTCTATTCCCTTCTGGTAGATTCACAGTAAATTTCGAAAACTTCGGGGAAGTAGAGAACAGTATGTGTTGCGGTTAAATGTGGAGGCTCTGAGTTTGAATCCTGCACCTGCCACTAACTAGCTTGTGTGACCTTGGGAAAGTTACATAACGTCTTCTACCTCAGTTTCCCCATGTGTAAAATGGGGATAATAATACCTATAATACCTATCTTATAAAGTTTCTGTGAAGTTAAATGAGATGTTCCATAGAAAAGACTTAGCACTGTAACTGACACTTACTAAATGTTAGCTACTGTTCATGATAGTACCAGTGATAGACAAATCGTTAACCCCTGGGCTTCCTGTGCTTACTTGGCCATGGGATTCTTTTTTTGAAGAACATCTATAAATATCTCACAGAATTAGAGTTGTGTTGAATTAACTTTGAGAAGTTCTACATTATGTTATGATACATCATACACTTCTTTGTTTCCTTTTATTCTCTAGTTGCCTCATGAATATGATTTATTATTATATCTTATATATTAACTTAAATAGAATGATTCTTTTCAGAGTTTCAAGGTGTATTCTCTTTTATCATAGTTAATTTCAATTGCTATAGGACAGCTGGTATAATGGTAAGCACATTTTTCCACTGGAAGAAGCTAGAGCTCACATTCATGTGGCAAAGCCAGCACTCTACACAGCATCTCTTCCTTTCACTCTGTTTTTCCCCAAGGCAGTGTTGTTTCTCAAGGTCAAGCAGAGTCCATTGTGTTTCCTTGTATTTTCTAGTGTACCCAGCACTGTCCTAAGGATAGAATAGATGCTTTATATGTGCTGGCTGGAATGAGAATGAGGCAGGTGGAGGTTTTTTCCAAGGAGGTTTTAGTAGAGCTCTTTAATTGGATCCTCCCCATACCTAGCTAGTTTTAGAGGCTGCATGATTTTGAGACTGTGTAATTGTTTTAGAACATTCACCGAGAAGAGTAGGGATTTCTAAACTAAGGGCATATGTTTGAATGATTAATTTTCTTTCAAATGTTAAAACTTGGAGTATTTGGTATCCATTAACCCAACATTCTAGTTACTGTCCATTTTTCTTGGATAGTATGTCATGTGGAAAGGAAAGTAATTAATAGGCCCAGTTACTTTGGAAACATTCTGTGATAATGAAGGCCAGTCACTCAGGTCCTTTGCTCCTTCAGTGCATTGTTTGATGGAGTCACATAAGCTTTGGGTCCAGAAATGAAGTAGTATGTAACTCTTAGGATTTAGGTCGTGCTAAGTCAGTTAGCCAGCAAGCACTTAAGGATCATCTGTTACGTTATCTTTTTCCTTAATGCAAATTATTCAGGCTAAGACTCAAGTTGTCAGCTTTCTGGCCATGTATTCTAATCTCTAGGTGTTGGAAAACACTAGTGAACTTTCTAAATCCAGCTGCTTCCTACGGTACAGTTAAGGGTCTAACCTGGGTTTGTGGTAGAATTTTCTCAGTGGTTTAATCAGCAGCATATATGCTGACTACATGGCATTTTGAAGATTGGATATATACCATTATTTAAGAATGAATTTGACCATATCTAGAGACAAGAGAAGAGGGAGGGGATAATAATTCTCAAAGGTGTTGGTCTCTCTTCATTTCTGTTGTCTTACCAATTTTATGAAATATTTTTGGGCGATAGGGTGAAGATGGTCCTTGGAGATGGTAATTGAGATCACAGGAGCTATTAAATTGTATTCTGCCCTCATGATATGGCTGTACAGGCCAACTAAAACATTACATTTTTGTTTCGGGGCCGGAATTATATCAGCTCATTACACTTAATATGATTTATTTCATGAAAATTAGAAGCTGTGGTGGTCAGTTATATAAAATGAGAAAATACATGAGTTGTTGTCTAATTAAATGCTGTTTAGTAAACAAAATATTTTAAAACATAGGATCCCTGAGGGGAAAGCATAACAAAGAGATTCCCTGATGAAAATATTGGGAACCACATAATACCCAGAAAAACTCTCACTTCCCTTTTCACCAAACAACCTGAAGGTGCCAAACCAAAACAGCCGTAGGCCTAACCCCAGCTTCTCTGACAAGTGTATCAGTGACCCCACTCCTTTATGTTTTTTCCCTGAAGTGCATCTTGTAAATTAAGAGTAGTGTTTAAATGGTTTTGATATTGACCCAAGAGCTAGGGTGATTGTTTGATTTATTTTAACTTTAAATTTCCAATCAAATGAAGTGCCTTTTCCTTGCAGCCAAGATCATATTTTAAACAAGCAAACAAGATATCATCTTAATGTAAAATTAAATAACTTGTATATAGCTGAATTGTATTATAGTATCATGTGACAAGCAAGGATATTAATATTTTCAGAAAATCAATGAGTATTTGTCAAATAAAATTAATTATGTATGCTTCCCTCTCTCCCTCTCTCAGCATTCACCGTTATAGGTTTGTTTCATACAATAATGTGTATTGTATTGATTAGAATCTGAAGAATGAACCTGAGCTCCTGATTCTCTACACCTTTCCCACCTTTGCTGCCCCGTCTCCATGTTCCCATAACTTCACACATGCTCATATCCATTATGGCAATGATGGATTATTGGCGTCCAGCCAACATGACAGGATGTCACAGGTCGCTGAGCAGAGATTTTCAGACTCTGTTTCCACCCGAATTAACTATTATTGAAATAGTTTATTGAGATTGAAGTATTGATCATTTTCTGCTAACCTTGGCTTAAGGGAAGGAAGAGGAGGCAGCGGTGTTTTTGAAAGACACTAAATTTCATTTTAAAAAATCTCATTTATTTAGCCTTTTCTTCTTCCTGTTTTATAGCCCCTATTGTTTTATTGCTTGGAAAAGGGTATCTTGGTTTTATTTTTATGACAGTATAATTATACTTCAGAAATGCACTTGATTACTATGGGTAACAAAATTGTTCTAGTATATTGGTTTGGCCAATATTGCTACACAAACAACTTTTCAGTCAATTGAGTCTGGTAAAAATCAATACATTATGGTAATATTTCAAGTAAGAATTTGCTGAATCTAAGTATTTCAACCCTATCTCCTTTCAGGGAAAAATAGTTTTGAAGCAGCAAGACTTCTTTCTAACATTTTATTTTAATAAAAGTGCTTTCTTTATAAAGAAATTTAAGTCCCCAGCAGAAGTCTTTGTGAACAGATAAGCATCAGCACACTTCTATTTTTATAGGGTGGAAGAGATCTAGTTTCCACTGAAATCTGTTCTCTTGGCTGCATTAGGAGGGTATCTCATTTGGGTTTGACTTCATCTTGCAGGGTGCCACTTTTGGAATTTTGTCTCTAGTTCTGGGTACTGCGTTTACAGAGAGATGTGGACAGTTCAGAGACCACTCAGAGGAGCATGGAGAGAATAGCAAGGGATCTGGGGAATTTGCCTGTCTAATCCTCCTTCATTCATTAGTGGGGTGTGTTCTGAGCGTGTGCTGTGTGGAGGGCACTGTGTCAGCTGTTGGGGACAGCCAGGCTCTCACTGGAGCTGTGTCCAGATAGAGGGAGAAACTCTGTCCACAGGTAAGTACGGGGCCTCACAGTCTAGGCTGTGTGTCTGTCTGTGTGGCACACAGCCCCTGGGGGGCCAAGGAAGGAGTGACGACTTTTAGCTCCTTCCTCAGGAGGTAACAGGAAGGGCCTCATGGAGGAACTGTTATTTAAGTTGAGAAGTGGTCAGAGGAATTGGCTGACTTTTATCTGAAGAAGAGAAAATTAAGGGGTCCCATGACAGTTGACATAAAAAAGTCTGAAGGACATTCGTGTAGACAGAGGAACAGGTTTGCTTTGTGTTCTTCTGAAGGCCCACCTCAAATTGCTCGTCTTTTTTTTTTAATCTATTTTTGGCTGCATTGGGTCTTCATTGCTGTGCGCGGGCTTTCTCCAGTTGCAACGAGTGGGGGCTACTCTTCATTTCGGTGTGCAGGCTTCTCACTGCAGTGGTTTCTCTTGTAGCGGAGCACGGGCTCTAGGCGCATGGGCTTCAGTAGTTGTGGCTCGCGGGCTCTAGAGCCCTGGCTCAGTAGTTGTGGCACATGGGCTTAGTTGCTCTGCAGCATGTGGGATCTTCCAGGACCAGGGCTCGAACCCGTGTCCCCTGAGTTGGCAGGCGGATTCTTAACCACTGCGCCACCAGGGAAGTCCCTGCTTGTCTTGAATGTCTCTGTGACAGTCTGCCTTTGGTTAGAGTGAACCATGTACTCTTCCTGCTGTTCTTCCCACTGGACTGTCCTGCCTAGAGGTCATCTGAGTGGGTATCCTCCCAGGGCCCAGCACTACCCCTTACCTACTGTAGGTACTTAGTGTTTTAGGAATTAACCTGCAGAGGCAGAGTCTTCACAACCTAAGGATGGACACAAAGTGTTGTGCATTGCTGGGTGGCTCTGGCTTCTACCTTAAGCAGAACGATATGGCTTAGTGTTCAGAATCGCTGAGAAAACAATTCCCACTTAGACTGGACATGAAATAAGTGCAAAGGTTACTCCTGAGTCTGAAATTCCAGAATGAAATTCAGCATTCAGCTACCATAAAAATCTTAGTGTCAGGTATCACTTGGTTTTGTTCTTTTAAATTTTGTCTTATTGTATATTCATTGAACAAGAGTCATTCTGTACCAAGGCCATCCAGTAGTGAACAAGACCGACAAGTTCCTGGTACTCCTGGAGCTCGTGCTAGGGGGGCAGACAGACAGTAATCGAGAAAATGAATACTGAAGTAAGATGATATCAGACCTTGCAAGTGCTGTATAGAATGTAAAATAGGTGCTCAGCAAGGCTTGTCTGAGGAGGGGCTATTTGAGCTGAGACCTGAAGGACAGGAAGGAGCCAGTCATGGGAGAATCTGGGAGGAGAACCTTCCAGGCAGAGGGAACTGCTCTGGCAAATGCCCTGAGATGGGTGTGAAGGTGTTGTGTCTAGGAGTGTGATTGGAGCGAGCTCAGGGGAGAGTGGAGAGATGGGCAGGGGCCTGATCATGTAGGATTTTTGAGACCTTGCTAAATCCCTGCCAAGAAGGCATGGTCGGTATGCTTACCCTCTTTTTACCAGTGAGAAAAATAAAGCTTGGGGGATTCCCTGGCGGTCCATGGTTAGGACTCCACGCTTTCACTTCCCAGGGCCCCGGGTTCAATCCCTGGACAGGGAACTAAGATCCCGCAAGACACGCAGCACGGCCAAAATTAAAAAAAAAAGCTTGGAAGGGTTAAGTGGCATGCCCATGGTCAAATCAAGACTAGAACTCAGGTGACTTCCCTGGTGGTGCAGTGGTTAAGAATCTGCCTGTGGGGGCTTCCCTGGTGGCGCAGTGGTTAAGAATCCGCCTGCCAATTCAGGGGACACGGGTTCGAGCCCTGGTCTGGGAAGATCCCACATACCACAGAGCAGCTAAGCCTGTGTGCCACAACTACTGAGCCTGCACTCTGGAGCCCGTGAGCCACAACTACTGAGCCAGTGTGCCACAACTACTGAAGCCCGCGCACCTAGAGCCCGTGTTCCTCAACGGGAGAGGCCGCTGCAGTGAGAAGCCCACGCACCGCAGTGAAGAGTAGCCCCCCGCTCGCCGTAACTAGAGGAAGCCTGCGCACATCAACAAAGACCCAATGCAACCAAAAATAAATAAATAAAAATAAAATAAAATAATTAAAAAAAAAAGACTAAAACTCAGTATCAAAACATCGAGTTGTGCACCTTTAATTTGTTTTGACACCTAGGTCAGTACTTGGGCCTACTTCTCAAGCCAGGGTTTTCCTGTTTGCCATTCACACTCTTAAGTTTCCTAATTTTTAACCCAAATTATTTTTGGATGTGAGATATAAATTAATATATAATCCTGAAAGTCAGTGATACACCACCTCTAGTTGTTAATTTTAGAGGCTTTTTAGTAGATGTTAAAGCAACCATTACTTGGCTGACAGAATTATTGCAACATAACTTGTTATTTGGTCTATCCTTTGGGTCTTTACTTATCAAAAGCTTTGAATTTAATAATTGAATCCCTAGATTAATTGTATGGTTGTGCTAGTGGAGGTGGTGCATTTCTTGATTTATAAGACACATTAATTTTTTTTTAGCTATTTTACAGTATCTGATGTGTTAGAAAATTATAGGCTCTTGGTTGGCATATAGCACAAGCAAATATTTGTATACCATAGCATCTAGGGTATTTACTTAAATTGCTTTTTTTGGAAAATAATTCACTGGAAAGTCCAAAAGGCATTTACTGTGTATAACTTTCTGCCACAATTTTTTTTCATTGCTCTGTCGTTGGTTACCTTGATATAAGAGACCATGTTCCTGTTAAATTGCTGCCTTACTGGAGTGAAATAAGTTTAGGTTCTGATTTGTGAAATAAAACTGAATTGGAGGAGCAGGTTACTAAATTAGAGGGGGAAATAGCAATAGCGACGTGGGCTCTGGGTATTAGGCATCAAGTTTTTTTAAACATTACTTTGATTTTTAAGTGTGACTTTGTATTATGTTATCCTCTTGACCCTAAAATTTCCATACTTTTCCTAGTCAGTATTATAAAAGAAAGAAAGAAAAAGAATGTACAATATTATTGCTCAAAGCAGAGTTCGTGGTTTTTGTTTTGTGAATTCAAATAATGAAATGAAAAATGTTCAGACAAAATTAGAACTTGCTTTAGGGCACAATCAATATAGCATTTTAACAAGCTTAGTGTATTTGGAAAATATGTATTGTATAACGTTCTCAAACATACTGATTCTATTACGACTGCTAACTATAACAGCAAAATGTAACAATATACTTAGTCAGTAAACATAAAGCTCTGATTAAACGTAATTAAGTTTTCTGAAAAGTTATCTAAAAACTATGAATAAACTATATTTTTACATTGTCTCAGCAACAAAAAATATAGCCAATGAAACTTTATAGTGGTAGAGAAAATGGTACATGGGATAAACTTACAGAGTGAATTTTTACCACACACACGTGTACTCAGTTAAGTTTCTGGACACCATTTGTTTCTTCTTCCTTTTAACTTTTTTTTAAAGGTACTTCTTAGTGAGTGTTGCAGAGTACAGTGGGGTAACTGACTGAAGAGGCAAATGAGAAGTTTCCCTGCTTCCCTGGAAGCCTAGCAAAATGTTTTAAGACCCTTCCTTCATACACCCAAGATGCAAGGGTTGCTCAGAATCATATGGCTGCGTTTGTGTTTCCAACCTGGGCCACCATAGCATGCCAAGGGTTATCCCCAGCAGCGTTGGAATATAGCCGGGTAGAGTAGGTATCACCATCCTCATTTGACCTATGATGAAACTGAAACACCAAAATTAAGGGATTTCCCTGAGGAGTCAAAGCAAGACAAGGGATAGAACCACCACGGAAACTCATGCTTTCGTATTTCTTGGTCCTTTCCCAGTGCCCTTACTACTAAATAATTACATTTTGATTCTGTGAGGAGCTAAGGTAAGCAAACTATGTGCAAGCCTAAGAACTTGTGATGGCATTTTCTAGCAAATATACTACAGTTGCATTTTGTATTTTTATTTTTTGCATCAGGCACATGTACCTTACAGATGACCCATATGAAAAAACAGCTGTCTTCTTTCTTCTCTGCTTCCCTGGAATTTGTAATCTTTGAATTAACTGATTAACACTACAGATATCTCAAAAAGAAGACCATGGTGGAATTGAGTTTAGAATCCAAATACTTTCTTCTGTTGTCCAAAACACAGAGGCACAGATTTTTCCTTTTTACTGAGTTTAAAGATGACTGTCCCTGGATGGTGGAAGGTATGATGGTAGTTTGAGTGTCGTTCAGTTTTTATGTTAAAGGAAAAAGTTCCTCCTGGTTTGTTTTGACCCTAGTCCTGATACGCCAGTTTCATGAAGTCTGTTATACACAAAAGTGCACAAAATGAAGATAAAGTGCCTCTCTCCAGCCTGACAAAAGCCATTCCTTTGCAGAATTGGTAGCTGCAGTGAAAGTAAATAAATGAATGGACAGCAATCACAGCCTAGTTGATGAAACTGTTCAATTAAAGCACAGGCATTTACATGGTGTAATTTCCCTAAATTGCCAATGAGCCCCTTTAGACACAACCAGTGTTCAAATTGATTTCAGCATTGATTTTGGCTGAAGCTGATAAATTTCTGCTTGTTAGTTAAAGTAATTTTGCAGAAGACTTTGTACTGCAGTATTGAAGTGTTCATTTAGCTGATGGTTAAAAGAGGAGTTATTTACAGAGGCCTCTACTGTTGTTCAGAGATGGGACAATTCCCCAATCATCTTTTACTTTTAATTTTTTAGGCTTCAGTATACCAATCAATAGGTGATTGAAACTGATTAAAACTTATCCAACCAGCTGCCTATGGCAGTTTAATTAGAAGCTGGATGATTCTTAAATTAAAGTTGTCTTATTTTTGTTGCATAGCCATCTTCCAGAAGAGTAAGGGACTAACAGTGCTGAAAACTTAAAGTTTGGCTTTATTAAGGTATCTGGCAACTGTTAAATCACTCAATAGCTATTCCTGTGGCAACTCAGAAATGTATTCAGAGGCTTTTGCCCTTTATAGAGGTTAAAAGTAATAAAGTGCTTACTTGCTAGCCAAGAGAATTTTTTTCCATCAAAGGGATAACCTCTAGTATAGTGAGATGTGTGAAAGAACAGCTGTTTGTGATATATATCTTATTACATAAGCAAGATGAATGCTTGAGCTTTATTTTTTAAATACTGCAGTACAGCCATCATGATGTCCTGTGCATCTCCCTGCTGAAAACCATCAGCTTTTGAATTTATATTTTTTTATCCCGTTTTAAGGTCTTGATTAAAATCAACTTCCAGTGAATGAAAACCCAATATTTTCATATAAGTACATGGTGACTTTTCACCAGTATTGTGGGCAGGATTATAGAAGAGAGTTTTGTTTGTTTGTTTTGTTTTCCTCTCCCAGGGACACTTCCCCATACTCATTTTCTCTAGTGTGGGACAATTTCTTGAGTTTTTAATGGAAATGGGTTAATATTTCTGTCATAGGGGACATATTACATCTGGTACTACAGGGAAGAAGGGGATAAATGGCTCACTTTTCAGAGGTGCATTTACTCTTTGACCCACTAGGGTACTATTTAGTGTTCTAGGAGAGGTAATTTAGTAAATTGTACCCCAGTGGCCTGAAAAAGTTAATGCAACTCTGAAAAGTGAGTCATTCAATCGATTTTCCCTATTGCTTTTTAAAAACCAGCACGACCATATCCAGAGAACCTTGCAGACAACTGGAATTAGAGGATCTAGAAACAATCAGTTTATGACAACACAGGGTTGTTGGGACATGCATTGGATTTGGCTTCAGAGGACTTGAATCCACATCCCACTCCAGAGCTTAGGAGATAAGAATCTTGAAGCAGTTGTTAACCTCACCAAGCCCTGGTTTCCTTATCTATAAAGTGGGGATAATAAGAATATCTACCTTAAAATTGTTTGTGCAAATTAAATAGCTTCCTTATATAAAAAACTTTTTATAAACCACAAAGCATAATCAAATGTTAATTACTAGTAGAAGGGGGTTTTCTGAAATAGCCTTTTTTGTATCTGATTTTGGAAGGTGCTTTATTGTTAGCTTTCCACCAAGAAACTGTGAGCAGAGATGATATTGTAGTCAAGCCATTTCAGGAGAGAAGTTTCCTAGCTAGTTATTCCTCACGATACTCCTGTTTCTCCCCCACATGCATTGCCTCATTTTTTTCAGTTTCATCGTTAGGCTTTCTCTTGCCTCTCTGTTTTGCCCATTACATTCTTTCAGAAGCTTTGATCAAGAGATCACTATGACTGTAGCTTCCTTGATCTCAAAGATACTTAGGCCATATATTAAAAGACATTAGTTGATGTTAAAGGCTTGAATCAGGCCGTATCAACTTACGGAAGAAATATGGAGGCAGTGATGACCATGTTAACTTGGAGGCAGGTGTGGGAGTAAAAAGAGGCGTATAACCAGGGTAAATAGAAAGAAGAAGAAATCATAAGATGTAGAGTTATGGTAGCTTTTCTCTGATTAGAAAACTCTTTCTAACCCTCCCATGTTCCCCGTATTATACATCAGGTTGATTGGTGAGCCCTACGTATGATCAGCATCTTGAAAGAGTTGTTAATATCTGTGACCTAATGACATGTTTGATTTGATACTTAAACAGTCTACGGGGCCCTGTTGCTTAACCATAAATTATTTTACAGTCAGTAGTCAGCATCGGTAATGGGTTTTTAGACAGAAGGAAGGTTGGCATAGACTACTATTTGAACGAGTACAGTTTATGTAAAAGCTTTTTATAACTGCTGTTTACTTTGGATTTCCTATTTTAACAGCTAGAGCCTGGCTAATGTGTTTATCTATTATGGAAGGCAACAACTGTCAGTGTTGATTTCCCTCAAACGATTTGAATTTTTTTCTGTGGATGGCTATTTTAGTATGTGACATATTGGTAAAATTGTCCTGCAAAGAAACCTACCAAGAGAACAAATCTCTAAAAAGATCAAGCAATAAAACAAAATTTTCATTTTCAAAACCACAGCTAGTTTACATTTGGTTACTGAAAGCATGTCATTGCATTAAAAGATAACATCCAGGGTTTTTAAGAAATCTCACAAAATAACAAAAGATTTTTGTTTTATTTGTGTATGTATGTATTTCTTAAGCCAAATCTTAACTATTGCTTTCTCCATTTTAGTGACTGGATTGTTTTGTTAGGTTGCCCATCCATTTGGAGAACTTCCAGCAATTGATAGTGCTCTATAAATAATTCACAGAGTAATTGTGTCCCTCTTTTCACTAACCTTTTATAAAGTATGCTATGTGAGAAGTGGAACTTAAGTCAGTGGCATTTATTCCACATGGTGTATGAAAGAATTGCCCTGCCCCCTTCACAGGGCAATGGCAATGCTGTTATTTCAGTGTTCTTATTTTGCCATCATGATTAAAAGTCATCATACATGCAATTACTCTTGAGATCCTTGCTCCAAGAGGCAAAAAAGTGTGAGGGGGGGGTCGTATTTCCCTTCTCATTTTGGTGACCATTTTACTAACAAATTGACATTTATCATATATCATATTATCAGTTACACTGAAATGTGAAATATTTATAGTCGGGTCATAGGTCAGCCCCCCATTCTTAAATTATCACAATCACTAGAGAAGCATAGATATTCCCTATTATAAATTCTTTCTCCTCATAATTGAAAATAATTTGATTAGAATGTATTCAGAAGTTAATATGCAGAATAGCACGGTAGAAATTAGATGCCTACTTTAATTATGTGAGATTGTACAAGCTTTATCAGAAAATATATGATCAGCTCTAGGTTATTTATTTTGTGAACAGGAGTCAGCTGGGCTGATTCATATTTTTTAGGTTCTCCTAGAATTTGAGATTCTAAGCATAAATAATTTCAGTAAACATTGTAAAATACAGATGCAGTTGATCTTATGCATGACATAAATTTGTGTGGGGATCCAGATGTTAGAATGTGAACACAGGTTGCTTCTCCCTTATGTCCTGTGTGAATGTAGGACTTTTTAACATTTTGTTTTCAAATTTTTCTTTTCCTTACTCACTTTTAAAGATTCTTACAGGAATTCAGTTTATTTTTTGGACTGATGTATCTTTTAATAACTTCTCATTAGGGTTTAGATGAAGGTAGGGACACCTCTAGCCTTGTGTGTATTGTACTAGACCCATCTTTAAAATTTCACATAGAAAATAATAAGATTAATTGCATTTGTCCCCAGATATTGCTTTTGAAATCAGTCACATGTTCTTTTGGGCAAGGTACTGCACTTGGCAGTATGAGAGATGCAACACCAACATTTAGGGCCTCAGGGGCACTGTTCTCTGGGTTCTGTTGCTGGCTTACTTTCTGTACCTTCTCGTCTCCTTTACTCGTTTCTTCTCATCTTCCTGACTTCTTGATTTGGAGTGGTTCGGGTTCAGTCCTCAGACCTCGTCTCTATTTAATTTAATTCCTAAGTGAGATTTTGTAGTTCCATGGCTTTGTATATCATCTATATGCTGATGAAGCCCAAATGTGTATCTCCAGTCCTGTCCTCTGTCCTGAACTTCCGACTCATATCTAATTACCAGTTGAATGTCTTTTAGGCATTTCACAGTTACCCAAACCTGAACTCTTGGTTTCCTCTGAAACCTGTTCCTTCTACAGTTTTTCTAATCTGTAAATGGAAACTCTGTTCTACAAGTTGCTCATGACAAAAACTTTCCAGTCATTCTTCTTCATTCTTTTTCTCTCAGACCATCCGTCGTATTGACTCACAAATCTTGTTGGCTTTTCCTCAAAACTATTTCAACAAGCTGATCACCTCTGACTTACCACTATATTCTAAGCCTCTGTTATCTCTTGCTAGGATTATTGCAGTAGCCTCCCAACTAGTCTCCTAGTTTCTGTCCTTGCTTTCCTACAAGGAGTTCTCTCCACCCGATAGCCAAGATGATCTTTCTAAAATATAAGCTCTCCCTCTGACCCTATGGCTTTTTGTATCATTCAAAATGATAGCCAAAGTCCCCACCATGGCCTAAATGGTATTACACAGTCTGTCTTTCCATTACCTTTCTGACCTTGTCTCCCACAACTAGCCCTCTTGCTTATTCCACTTCCACGCACATGTCAAACACACACTTGCACCTTAGAGCCTTTGAATTTAACATTTCCTCTGCCCGAAGTCCTCTTTTTCCAGCTCTTTAAAGGGTATGCTCCTTTACTGCTCAAATATAACCTAATGAAAGGGGCATTCCCTAACTCCTCCCACTCATAATATTAAAAAAAATGCCCCTAATCTTGATCACTCTCTATATCCCTACCTTCAGTCTTTTTTGTTGCACTTCTACTACCTGACATATTTTATATTTATTTGATTATTGTCATTCTTTCCCCATCAGTAAGCTCCAGGAAAGCAGGAACCTTGTCTGGTTTGTTCTCTACTCCAGCCGCAGTACCCCCCATAGTGCTTGGCAGTTGGAGACATGCATTATTTATTAAATACATAAACTAAGAGGAGAGTATGTCATATACCATGGTAGAAGTTGGGGACACAGCAATGAAGAGAATGAACCTTGACTCTGACCTTGAAACTTACTATAAAATAGGATAAGACACAGACCCTATATTAAGAATTTGCAATATAGTTTGGTAATTAGAGTTTACAGTATAGTTAAAGCACACACTAGTGACGTTACATAACAGTTTTAAAGAAAAATAATAATAACAGCAACATGTGACATATAAAGCATCAGAGTAGTTGATGCCGATGGAAATTCAGCCACATAAACCACAGGGTAGGGAATATGGTAGGTGGAATTTTAATGCGTTCTTTTTCTGAATTTCACCTTCAACGTTCACAATATTCTGAAGTAAACATATTTCAAATGATTCCTTGTGTATACCCTGTCTATACTGGAAAGAACGCAAGCGTTGAAGTGAAATAGACCCGGATTTGAATGCTGTATCTGCCATTCATGAATTCTTATTACCTTAATATCCCTGAGTCTGTTTCTATTATTATCTGTGAAATGTGGCTTATGTTACATACATCATACAGAGATTAGAATAATTCTGTGGACTCTCAGGAATTGTTAGTTCCTCTTGTTTCCTTTTTTCTTTCTCCTCTCTCCTGACTGCCCCATTTATTTATTAACTCCTAAATATCTGAGTATCTACTGTGTGCTAAGTATTGTTCTAGATGCTTTATACACATTGTTGAATGAAGTGGATGTGATCTCTGCCCTCATGGAGCTTAAAAGTGCAGGATTATGTAGTCTAAGGCTAACTAGGTAAGATTCTTCTATTTCTGTTAATAAACACTATAATTCTCCTATGATCTTAGCTTGAAATTTTAGATTCAGCTTCCTAATCCCCATGTTTCATAAATTATCTCTGGCCAAAATCTTTTGTATCTATTTCCCCCTTTTCCATATCTGTGAATACTATGTAGGTTCATATCACCACCTCTTATGTAGACTACTGTAACAGCTTTCTAAGTACCCCTTGCTCTCTCTAGTTTCTCCTCATTTCTAGTAGTATTGTGGTAATATGCAGCCAGAATAAGGATTTTGATCATATCACTTTTCTGTCCAAGAACCTTCAGTGGCATTTATTGGCCAGCAAATTGAGGACAGCAGACTTACAACAATAGTAATGAAAGCTGAAAGACAATGGTATCCTCAAAAGATGAAAAGGAAATGATTGTCTCAGTTAAACTATCATTCAAGAGTGAGGGCAAAATAAATACATCTTCAGAAATTAATATAAAAGAATATATGTGTCTATATGTATAGACAGAGGGAGTGAGAAAAAGATAGTTTTATAGGGAAAGAGGGAGAGTTAGTTTATAACTGAGCGAAATGCTTTAGGTAGAAAGAAACTGAATCCAATTGAATCCAGAAAGGAATAAAATGAAAGAAAGAATGGTGACTATTTAGATAAATGTGACTACAAAACAACAGTTGTAGTGATTAATTTAGGGACTTCAAAATGAAGTCACACAAAAAGACTGGACAAAATAATACAAGATGAGAAGAGCTGATTGGAATTATAGCATTCTAAGATTTTTATATTGTTTGAGAGAAGAATAGGGATAGCAATTAACTTTATATTTTGTTAAGTCAGATATGATTTAAAAACGTATGGGTAACAACTGAAAGATAATGAATGGAATGTATAACTTCGAAACAAATAGAGGGAATAAAGGGGGGATAATCCAATATAGTAGAGGGAGAGAGGTGTAAAGTAAATGAATAAGGTGGTAGAAATAAATCTATATGTATTAATAAGTATATTAAATATGTCAACTGATGTTGCCAGTTAGTAGATTGGTCAAGTGAAACTTTAAAAAATACAGCTATCTACTATTTTTGACTATTTTAGAATGTATTCCTAAAACGTAAAGACAGAGAAAGGTTGAAAGGAAAAGGTTGGGGAAAAGATACCAGGTAAAAACTAATCAGTAGAAAGCTATTGTGGTTATATTAACATAAGACTAAGCAGACTTTAAGGCAGAAAGTTTTGTGTTTTTTTGTTTTGGGGTTTTTTTTTAGGGATGAAGATAGAAAGGACTACTATATGATGACAGAAGAAAAAGACTGTGAATACATAATAGTCCTAAGCTTGTATATAACTAATAACATAACCTTAAAATATGTAAAGCAAAAAACTTGACAGAATTACAAGGAAAATTTGATAAATCCACAGTTATAGTGGTAGAATGTGTCTCAGTAATCAAAAGATCAATCTGACCAAAATTAACTAAAGATATAGAAGATTTTTAGCATCATAGTGAACAAATTGATCACATGATCATAGAGCACTCTTTATCAGTCATGTTGAGGATATGCATTATTTTCAGGTACAGAAAACTTATTTAAGAACTGATTATGTACTAGGACACAAAGCAAGTCTCAATTAAATTTGTAACATACAGGTCACTTTTTCTGACTATACAATTAGTTTAGAAATTAATAATAATGTTAACCCTCTCATTCATTTGGAAATTAAAATGCACACATCTGAATAATTTATTGGTCATGTAACACATCATAATGGGATAAAAATATTTACAACTGAACAGTAAAGAAATATCATATATGAAAACTCATGAGCTGCAGTCCAAGTCTTACTTAAAGGATAGTTTTTTGTATATATGTCAGAAAAAAATTGGATATAAATAGGTTTAACATCTAAATCAATAATTTTTTTTAAAGGGAAGGGGTTAAACCCAAAGAAAGTGGAAGGAAAGGAATACTAAAGAAAACAATTAATGAAATTAAAATTCAAGAAATATTAATAATTCAAGAAAACCAACAGTGGGATTTTGGAAAAATTGCTCAAGTATAACAGAGAGAAGACACAAATAATAAAATTAGAATTTAAAAAGGAGACATAATTCTAGGCAGAGCAGAGACTTTAAAAATAAGAGGGTATAATGAATAACTTTACGACAATAAATTTGAAAACAGAAAATGGACAATTTCCTAGAAAAACAAAACTGTCATAAAAAAAATAAAAAGACCTATAGCAGTTCAGGAAATTTATTCATTCATTTAACAAATGTTTATAAAATGTGCCCAGCAGTGTTAGGCACTGGAGGTACAGTAGTGAACAACAACAAAAAATGTCCCTGTTTTCACAGTGCTTGCTTTCTGGTGGTATGAGACAAACAATAAATAAATTGTGTAGGGTGTTGATGAATTCTATAAAAAATAAAGAAAGAGAAAATGGGCTGTTTTATGTAAGATAGTCAAAGAAGTAACATTGAACCTGAAGGAAGTGATAGAGCAAGCCAAGTGGATATTGGAGGAAGAGTGGTCCAGGCTGAGTGTAGGTGCAAAGGGCCTGAGGCAGAAAGATGTTTGGTGGAGCAGAGTGAGTATTGTGGATAAGGGAGATTGGCAGAAGCAGAAATTAGTGAGGTAATCAAGGGCCAGATCATGAAATCCTTGTAAGGACTTTTGATTCAGTGCTTAGAAATCTACCCATAAAATGGGGATGATAATAACTTCTACTCATGTTGTATGTCAATTATATCACAGTAAAGCTAGGGAAGAATAACTCCTGCTCCTGCTCATAAGATTATGGAATTAATTAATCAATTAAATGCATGTAGAATGTCTACATGCATTCAATTAATTAAATGCATTAATTAATTAAATACATTTCTGCTTTATTCAACAATTACATAAATTTTTTTCATCCAGAAGTAATAATCATTTGTCAAACATCTATTAAGTTTGGAGTACCTATATCATGGGCCAGGACTTGTGCAAAGCATAAAGAATGCAAAGGTGATTAAGACACGGTAGTGTCCCTGCCCAGTATGGAAGACAGACATATAAACAATTTTTCTGCAGTGTGCTGGGGGTTATAACAGAGATACTAAAGTCTGAAGACTAGGAGAGGCCTCAAAATGTTATAGTCTATGAGGGTGTATATTAAAGGAAGTTGTGTGGATTTTTTAAGGTAGCTTATATTTTCCTATTAATCCAAGGAGAATAAAAAATTGGGCTTCTCATTTAGCGACTGTTACTGTCCAATGGTGTTTCTGCTAAGATGAATACCTGGAATGTGGCACTTATCACACCTGTCTGAGTGTAATTAAGTTAATTAGTGGTCAGGAGATAAGCATGGTAAGAAATTTTAGAATTTGAATCATGGTATAGCCATAGCATTTCAGATGACTAATTCTTTGTTTTCAAAGTTGGTTCACCATGATGTAACACTACTTGCTTTTCTTAACAGTAAGTGCTATATTGCAGCTTTTTGCCAGTCTTCATTGTTAAAGCTGTATTAACCTTCGTTTGTAGAGCACATAGCCTGAGTCTTAAAGCACAGAGATAACTCTTGCCTTTCAGCCTGTTTTAGTGGGTTTTTAAAAACCCAGCTACCCTGAAAACTTTCTAGCTAACATGTAATACCCGCTTACTACGTGCCAGGCCCTGTCCTACGTGCTTTCCTTATCTCACTGAACCTCACAAGTTTCTAACGTAGGGACTGATTTCCCCTTTTCAGACTTGAGGCACTTGAGACAAGGTGAGGTTTAATAACAGGCCAGGTTCACATGAAGAAGTGTCACAGCTAGCATCAGAACCCAGGCAGTGACTTAGAGATTACAACCCTCACTCTTTTGCCTCCCCTGGTAGATTGGCAGTAATTGCAGAAGATTCCTTGCTTGGAAAGATTCAGTGTGATGGTCTTAGCCTGATTGAAATAGGTCAGCACCTTTGTAAGTTTTGAATTATGAGTTCCCCTGTTCTAGAATGCAGTTAAGAACACTTAAACATTACCACATACTTTTTTAGGTCCTAGAATATGTATGTTCTGCCTCAGTTCCAGTCTTGTCTTTGCCATTGACTAACTGTGTAAGCTTGGACAAGTTTTTTAACCTGGCTTTTAGATGTTTCTACTGCAAAAGGAAGGGATTAGATAAGACAGTTCTTTATGTTACGTATTTGCTCAATACATTATCTGAATTTGTACTCTACCAAAGTTAAAGGTTGGTACCAACTTTTTTGTCCAGTCCAATAGAACCTATGGTTCCAAGTAGAAAAAGAAAATAACAAAGTGTGGAAAGTATAGATGTTCTCTTTTGCTGGTCTCCTTGTTATTTTAAAAACTCAAAAAGTTTATACCAGGCTACTTAGCTTTTACAATCCTAAAGCTTTTACAATCCTAAATCCTATATTGTGTGCTCAATTTTAAGGGCTGGGATTCTTCCCAGAAGGTCTGTGCTGGTCATGAACAAAATGGAATGCTCAAGGACTCAGCACTAAAAATAACTTATAAAAATACTACCTCCATGCACTCATTGGAACAGGTAATTATTGTGGCAACAAACTAATTTGAAGTGTTAGCAGTTAATTAAAACAATGCAGAGGTGTATAGTTGTCTTTTGGTGTAACCAGAGCCTCCATTCAAACTTCATTAATCACTTTACAGTGTTGAGGAAGATTAAGGCAGTTGAGGTCAAAGCAACTGAGATGCAGTATCCACTGAAAATAAACAAATTCCTTTTCTCTGGGTAGAATGCCATTTGCAAAGTTAAGGGACACACTGGACTCATACCTGGCACTGCTTTTGTCATCCACTTCTCATTGATGATTAGTGTTAAATTGGTACTCTCATTGCACTGTAAACCAAACCACACAGCATCTTTATTGCTCGAAATCGAACCCAAACTTCCACGGATGAATTAGCATGCATCATAATTAAATCATCAAGCCTCCGCTTTTAATTCACGTGGAAATAGGAGACCCTTCTTTTGGAAAAGAGATCAGCTTTCTTGACAAGCTAATTAAGTTGCCGAAGTGTCCAGTATGGTATATGTACTAGGTTATTTGCTAATCGTTTCCCTGTCCCTCCTGTTGGTCTAAAACGTCCGGGTGTTGCTCATTGTCCAGTGTAACATCACTGTTCTTTTTACAACTTCTGGATCCTTGTGTATGCATTCAACTATTTATCTTTACGTTTCAGCCTTCAGTTAGTGATTCTAATATCTAGTAATTTAAAATGTTGAAATTGGAAGAGACCATGACAATTCAAGAGGAAAAATAATATGTCATTATTAAATGTTACATATTATATTACCTGGAATAAAGTTACTAAATTCCTTCAAGTCATACTTCAAATTGGCTGAGTCCAACAAACTTCTCTGTCATGCACTGAGAAAAAATACAATGTAAGTTTTTATATATTAATTTATTACATGAGTTCAGATATATCATGAATCAAATCATGACATGTAGTTTCACATTTTAAAAGTCTGCTGTTAGCATAGGTAATAAAGTAACTGGTAATTTGTTGTAAAACCAGTATAATATAAGGGTTCCACTTTAAAAATGTGTATCACTTTATACAGGTACAAAAATTTTTAAATAATTTAAGTTTTATAATTTAATAGTATTTATTTATATTGGGGAGGTTGGTGTTTAGAGAAAGTCTTTAGACACTTATACAGATTAAAGTACTCTTTGGTAAAGTGAACAATTGCTGATTTTTATAAGCTTGCCTTTCCTTTAAATGAGATATACCTGAATTTCTCTACAATTAATTGATAAAATAAAGGCTAAGTTTACCTTCCATAATTGGCTTGACCTTTGTCCACTCAAGTAGGAGAAGCAGAATGAATTTTTTATAACAGTCCTATGTATGGATATATACATTAATGTTGATATATATGTTTTTTCTTAGTCATACCTGAATTTATAACATTTTATATGTGAAAAGTTACAAATACTTGTAGGTTCTTAATAACTGAATGATTTCTATAAGTCAGTCACTTTAAAAACACTTGTCAATGATTGCACAACTCTGTAAATTTTCTAAAAATCTTGAAGTGTACACTTAAACAAGTGAATTTTACCATATATAATTACACCTCAATAAAGCTGTTAAAAATTTTCAGAGCAACCACATGAATATTTATGCCAAAACAACAGAAAATGATGTTTTTATTTTGATAATAGTGGAATATATGTTTTGTATTTGTTTTATGAAATAAGCAATTTTTGTAACTGTGTGGTGATGGGTGTTAACTAGACTTATTGTGGTGATCATTTCACAATATATTCAAATATTGAATCATTATGTTGTACACCTGAAACTAATATAATATTACATGTCAGTTATATCTCAATTAAAAAATAAAAGGAATGAACAATGTTTACTACTAGGTCATTACCCAGTAAAAATTGGGAGCCCGGTAAATTTATTTAGCAACTTGGCATGTAAGGATGGGGAATTCCTGAGAAGCTAAATTCCATTCCCTCACATCTTCCCTACCCCACTTACATCTTAACACTAACTGGGTGAGGGGAAGATCAGTTGGATCTTGGCTAATATGTAAAATCTTCTCTGGAGCAAGATTTTAGTTCTTCCAAAGTAATTCGTTTCTTTATACCTATATGGACTTGTAATAACAGTGCTTGTTTATGTTATTTGGTTTGTTTTGAAATTTTTATATAAAGCAAATTGTTTTTGGATAGTTGGTCAGAATGTGCATTCCTTGCAGTGCAAGCATACACATTTCATCTCAACACAAAAGGTCTTGATGAGATGTAATGGTATTTTATTTCTGCAAACATTATTCTCTTACTCTTTTTCATAAATGAATGTATTCATATTGCTTGATTTAAATTGTAATTATTTCACTATATCTGATCATTTGAGCTTGCCTCTGTTCTGTAGCTTTTTAAAAAAATATCGAGAGATGCCAGCTTTAGGAAAAGATGAACCTCATACTTGAGCCTTGTAACTCTATGACTTTGTACATGAATTTATATCTTAAGCCATGTGTTTTGAGATTATTTTGATGAAATGTAGGGATGTAGTTTATCTGTATATGTAACTGAGATAAAAGGGAAACCTCCCATTTTATGTGGCTCTGTACCGTGCTTAGCAGAGAGCTGTAGAAGACACCCACGCACACACAGTGACAGTATGTTGTAAGGGATCTGGAGCCAGAAGACTTGGGTTTAATGTCTAGTTCTGCCTCTTACTGACTCGTGCCATTGGGTGAACTGCTTAACTTCTCTATGCTTCAGAGTTCTGGGCTCTAAAAAGTGTATAATAATACCAGCATTACCTCAGAGGGTTATTTTAAGGTACTACATAGTGAGTCACTGTGTAAACCATTAAGCTCAATAGAAATGTAAATTACTACTGTTATTAGTGTTCTTTGAAAGTATCATATATCCCCTCGCTGAGGATGTATTCAGATTTACATTTATGTCCTTAAGCACTTGGTAGGTTGTTTAGTGATCCCAAGTGATTGTATTATTTTTTTTCTTTCCGTAGAGCATATCATGTTCCAAGTGGGAAAATATTAGCTGTAAAGGTAAGTGCTGGATAAGTTTTATGAAATTCATGAAATTTTTGATGCTCTCCCCGCCCCCAAGCCCCCTTAGCTTGAGTCACAGGTATTGTCAAAGAAGAAATGAAGTGCTTTAAGGTTTGGGTGGTGGGTGATGGAAGCTCTGGCCCTGTTGTGACATTCACGTCTTTCAGGTGCCTCCGAATGCTCAGTTGTAAGCTCCTCAAATTGTGATTCTTCTCATCATCGTCACCTACACTTCTTTCTGTGTTCCCGGCTCAGTGGCATCACTGTCTTCCTCATCTTACAGTTCAAAAACTTAGTAGTTATTCACTCCTTTCTTTCCTTCATCTGCCACATCCTGTAAGTCACCACATCCTGTCAGAAATTTCCCCTGAAATGGGTCCATGTGTAACTTTCTTTCTGTTCTCATCGCTTTGGCCTTGTATCAGGCCCACATACCTCCTACCTGGACTTTTATAATAATTTCCTCACTGTACCTTTCACTCTGCCACTGGAGTTGAGAAGGTGAATCCCCGATCTGACACCCCTCTTAGCACCCCTCTTCCCCCAGCCCCAACAGTGTACAACATAAAGCCTATGATGTCTGCCTCGCTTCTTTCCATCTTTACGGCATCCTGAGATACCCTAACACCACACCACACCCCGAATAGAGTGAAGCTGCACGTAACTCAGGGATCTTCAAGGCAACTACCTTAGATGCTCCTTACTTGTTTCCATTGTGTTCATGGTCACACCCCATCCCTGCCGTACTTCAAGATCCCAGTCCTGCCCGTGCTACTTTGGAATTAATCTCTGGCATTGGCTGCTGGTGCTTGATTTTCCCATCATTTTATCTCAGATTTCCCTAATGCAGTCTCTTGAATTGCACCTCTGACTGAAACCTTTACTACCTCAAATTAACTCCGTAGAACTCCACTTCCAAACTGGGCTCTTAGCTAACAAACTAGTCAGGCTTGCTTTGTTCCTTACTCCCCCGCAAATTGGTTAGGCACTCTACAGATAGGCCCCTGCCTACCTTTACAACCACATCCTCTGCTTTACCTGCATGTTGCTTTCTGTTATGCCCATTATCTTCTGTCTCTGGGCCCTTAATAATGAAAGCTTTTATTTTTTGAATGACTACTATATGCCAGATATTGTGCTAGACTCTATATTGCTATTATCTTTAATCCTTAAAACTATAAAGTAAGCCTATTATTTTAGATTTGAGGACACTGAGACTCAGAAAACTGAATTGTCCAAGGTCACACAGATGGAAGAGCCAAGGCCAAAATTTAAAACAAAATCCATCTGCCTCCAAAGCACATGTCTTCTGCTATACCCTGTAGCCTTTATATAAGTTATTACCGTTGCCCATCCCTTTGATTTCCATCTATCCTTTCAAGGTCCATCTCCTCCAAGATTCTTTCTTAGCTAACCATAGTGAGAATTCAGTCTCTTTCCCCAATACTTGCAGAGTATATATTTCTGTATCTTTTTATCTTATCTAGGAAACTAAGAATCAGAACACTTAAATTGCAATTGGTTGTACCTTTTAGTAAAGTTAAACCAAAACTGAAACTCAGGTCTTCAATACCACACTTAATACAGCACCAAGAATGTGTTACGAGTATTATCAAGTCTAGTTTTAACAACTCAAATAGCTTTTGGTGAGGCATTACCACAGAGCTCCTTCTTGGGATATTTTCTTTGATATTCCAGCCAAACTAGGTTCACAGAATTGTAGAACTGAAAGAGACCTTAGAGATCATCTGTCATGGCCCACATTTTAAAGAGGAGGACCCTGGAGTCCAGACAGTTTCCAGGGTAGGTACTGTAGAGGCCAGGTTCCACCTCAGTCTTCCCCTGAGTTCACTGAGTACAGCTCTGTGGTACCAGCTCGTCATTGGGTTGTTCTTGCTATTCCTTCTGAGCTCCTCTTCATTCAGAGGACACGTCCACCAACTCCAGCACTGTTTTCCTTTTTATCTAGTTATCTGTTTGTTCCTCCAATGTCAAAACTTTTAGATGGTTGTCAGTGGTGTATTTAAAGACAGTCAACTTCAGGTTATTTATTCCAGGAGAAGGGAGCACTGCTATAAATCACCCCCAAAAACTTACTATTTGGCCTTGCAAGTGCATGATAATTTTTCATAATTTCATACATTTTGAATTATGTTTAACCTAGGCTGATATTAAAATTCTTCTGCATGATTATTTAGTTGGGTGTGGCTAACAGTTGTTTCTGGAAAGGATTAAACTCAATTTTAAAGAAAGGACACATTTTAAAAAGAGCTGTTAAAGTAGAGACTTTCAATAAATGAAAACAGTAGGGCTTTACAAATATACTATTCACTAGACCTGCCCATAAAACTGAGCTACAGAGCAGGGGCTGTATTGTGTTGTATCCCTCGATTCTATAAAACCACATACTAGATGCTCAAACTGAGTTGAATGAATGAATGATTTGAGTAGATATGATTATTGTGTTTAAACTTTTTGTTTAGCCCTGAGCTTCTTGGCAGTGAAGGCAAAAACCATTTTTGCTTATATAATAGTCATATTCTAAGAGAAAGAAATGTATCATTTCTTTAAAACAGGCAGAGTTTTTTATTAAATCTTAGGAGTGTTATTTAGTTTCCAAATATTTGGGGATTTTTCCAGATATCTTTCTGTTACTGATTTCTAATTTAAATCCATTGTGGTCAGGGAACATACTTTGTATAACTGGAATTATTTTAAGTTTATTGATGTTTATTTTTTGGCCCAGAATATGACTTATCTTGGTAAATCTTCTCTGTGCACATGAAAAGAATGTATAGTCTGTTGTATAGGATGTAGGATAAATGTCAATTAGATTAAGTTGGCTGTTAGTGTTGTTCCAAATTTCTGTATCTTTACTGATTTTTTATCTACTTGTCCTATTAACAAGAAAGAAGGGTGTTGAAATCTGCAGCAACAATTGTGTATTTGTCTATTTTTTCTTGAAGTTCTATCATTTTTTTACTTCATATTTTTTGAAGATCTGTTAGGTTATTTAGGATTGTTATGTCCTCTTGATGAATTGGCCCCTTTATCATTAAGAAGTGATCTTCTTTATCCATGGTAATATTCTTTGCTCTGAAATCAACATTGTCTGATATTAATATAGCTACTCCAGCTTTACTTTGACTAGTGTTAGCATGATATAGCCTTTTACTTCTAACCTGTTGTATCTTTATATTTGGGATGGATTTGTTGTAGGCAGCATATAGTTGGGTCTTGTATTTTAATCCAGTCTGATAATCTCTGTTTTTCAATTGAGATATTTAGATCATTTACATTGCATGTGATTATTGATATGGTTAGATTTAAGTGTATCAATTTGCTCTTTGTTTTCTATTTATTCTGTCTGTATGTCCTTTTTTTAAGCAGCTGCTTTAGAGTTTATAGCATACATCTTTAATTTATCATAGTCTACCTTCAAGTAATTTTAATTTATTTTTTATGTATATATTTTTGGCTATGTTGGGTCTTCGTTGCTACGCGTGGGCTTTCTCTGGTTGCGGCGAGCGGGGCTACTCTTCATTGCCGTGCGCGGGCTTATCATTACGGTGCTTTCTCTTGTTGCGGAGCACAGGCTCTAGGCACACGGGCTTCAGTAGTTGTGGCACACAGGCTTAGTTGCTCCGCGGCATCTGGGATCTTCCTGGACCAGGGCTCGAACCCGTGTCCCCTGCATTGGCAGGCGGATTCTTAACCACTGTGCCACCAGAGAAGCCCTACCTTCAAGTAATATTGTGCCACTTTACCTATAGTGTGAGAACTTTACAATGGTATACTTTCATTTCCCTTATCCCCACCTTGGTTATCATACATTTTACTTACTCATGTTATAAACTCCAGAATACATTGTTACTGTTTTTGCTTTAGACAGTTGTCTTTTAAAGGCATTTGAAATGTAAGAAAATGTTTATATTTACTCACATTTTTTCAGTGCTCTTTATTCCCTTGTGTCGATCCAGATTTCTGTCTGGTATCATTTTCCTTCTGTCTGAAGAACTCCCATCTTTTACATTTCTTATAGTGCATGAGTGTCCTGGCAATGAATACTTTCAGCTTTTTGCATGTCTTGAAAAGTGTATATTTGACTTTAAATTTTGGAAGACATTTTTGCCAGACATAGAATTCTAGGTTAATCGTCCTTTTCTTTCAGTAGTTTAAAGATTTTGTTTCACTGTTTTCTGGCTTGCATTCATTCTTACTGTCATTTAAAATCTTTATTCCTCTGTACATTAGAACTGACGTCTTTTCTGACTGCTTTTCTCTTTTTTAACATCTTTATTGGAGTATAATTGCCTTACAATGGTGTGTTAGTTTCTGCTTTATAACAAAGTGAATCAACTATACATATACATATATCCCCATATCTCCTCCCTCTTGTGTCTCCCTCCCACCCTCCCTATCCCACCCCTCTAGGTGGTCACAAAGCACCGAGCTGATCTCCCTGTGCTTTGCAGCTGCTTCCCACTAGCTATCTATTTTACATTTGGTAGTGTGTATATGTCTGACTGCTTTTAAGATTTTTTTTATCGCTAGTCTTATGCAATTTGATTATGGTGAGGTTTTATGTAATTTTCCTCATGATTCATGTACTTAGGATTTGTTGAGATGGAAATTTGTAGATTCTTAGTTTTCATTAAATTTGGAAAAATTTTAGCCATTATTTCTTCAAGTATCCCCCCCGCCCCCCCGCAACCTTTGGGAACTTAAATTGCATTTATATTAGGTCACTTGAAGTTGTCCCATAGCAAAATGATACTCTGTTGTTTGTTTATTCTAGGCTTTTTTTTCTCTCGAACGTTTCACTTTTGGATAGTTTCTGTTGTCACATGTTCAGGTTTTTGTCCTTTCATCTGCATTGTCTAATCTGTTATTAATTTTGTTCAGTATATTTTTCATTTCAGACGTTGTACTTTTTATCCCTGGAAGTTTACATGGGTCTTTTTTACATCTTCCATGTCTCTACTTAACATGCTCCATCTTTCTTCTACCTTCTTGCATATGTGGAATATAGTTATGATAACTGAATTAATGGTCTTGCCTATTAATTCTATGATAAGTGTCATTTGGGGGTCAGTTTTGTCAGATTGCTTTTTCTCCCCATTTGGGGTTGTATTTTTTAATACCTTATAATTCTTTACTGGATGTCAGTCATATGGCATAGGCTCATTCCTGTAAATATTCTTGAGCTTTATTCTGAGATTCTGTTTAGTGAATCTGAAACAGTTTGATCCTTTCAAGACTTGCTTTTAAGCTTTATGAGATGGGACCATCCCAGTGGTTAGTCTAGAACTAATTTTCCCCAGTCAGCTGAAGCAGTAATCTTCTGAATACTTTACCCCAATGCCTTGGCAAATATAGGTTTTCCATCCTGGCTGGTGGGAACACAAACTGCGTAGTGTGAGGGTTGGAGATTGTTTCTCCTTGTTCTTTCTGGGGGTTCTTTCCCTGGCCTCAGGTAGTTTCCTGACATCCACGTGCTGGTTGTTACTCAGCTGAAGACTTCAGGGGCCGTCTGCAGCTCTCTGGAGCTGTCTCCTTTTGCTCTTCTGCCAGTGAACTCTAGCTGCCTTGGCCTCCTCAGACTCCCAGTTCTCTCAGCTTAGGGAGGTGGCTGAGCTCCCCCTGGGTTCCATGCAGGGGTCCCATGCAGGGAGGGGCCTGGAAACTCTTGTCTAGTTAGTAAGCTGAACAGTCATAGGACTCATCTTATTTGTTTTCCATCTTTAGGGATCACTGTCCTATTTTAGCTGATCTCTAATGTCTAGAAGCCTGTTGATTTTTCTGGTTTTGTTTTTTTGTTGTTGTTGTTATTTAATTTTTAGTATCTCTTCCTTTCTTGTTACCATGCAAATCCAGATGCTTGTTTTTGTCTCTTGTCAGACATGTTGACCAGCTTTTAAATTATTCTCTCAAAAGTAGAAGCTCCCATTTATTGATCATTTGTACTGTGCTAAGCACTCTACATACATTTTCCTCATTTAATGCTCACAATGACCTTTTGCAGTTACTACCATTATGGATCCTCATTTTAAGACACAGAAGCTGAGGCACAGCATAGTTAAGTAACATAGTCCCACAACTAATGTGTAATGGAACCAGGCTTTGAACTCAGGGAAGTCTTGCCTCAAGTCCATGCTCTGTACTATATTTCTGCTCGCTACCCTTGGACTTGGCTTCTTAAAGCATAGTTCTAGTCACATCTCTTCCCTTCTCAAAAGTCTTCAAAGACTCTACATTACTTCCCAAGTAAAAGCTCTGTGGAATGGAACTCCAAGATCTTCCACAATAGGTCATCAGCCTACTTTTAAAGCATTATCTTATGTGTCTGAATCCTGTGCTTCTTTTAAGTTGAACTCATTGCCTTATCTGAACCCAAGTAGTTTCTCACTTCAACACTTTTACTCATGTATTTCTTTCTAATTAGAATGCCTTCACCCATGTCTCCACCTATCAAAATACTTAACACCCTTCAAGGGTCAGCTCCAAAGCTTGCTCTTCCATTGAACTTACTTGAATAAATCCTGTCACATCTGGTATATCTATCACTCATTCACCTTCTCCTTTGAACCTCCCTAGAATTCTCTGTATGTGTCTCTTATGGGTGTTATCACATAGTGCCTTGTATTTTGCTATTAGTATACATGTACATTTCCCCTATTACACTGAAATCTCTTTGTAAGTGGGGAACAGATCTTATTTAGCTCCTTGTCTTACTCATTGATTCATGTAGAACCTTGCATATAGGGCCTAGTACAGAGCACTGAACATCTTGTAATGACTAGATGTTCAACACAAAATTAGTTGAATGACTAACTGAATAAATAAATTTTATTCTGTCATTTGTTCTTTAATTCATTCATTCATCTTTTGAAGTAACATCCTGAAAGTAGGTTCAGCTCACATACAAAATATCCCATAGTGTTCTTTGTATGGACCATTGCTCTCACTCAGAGTATTTCTTAGCTTTTTTTTTATATTAAAGGGTGAAATGAAAGGTTAAGAGTTAGAAGTGCCTTTGGTCCTTTCCTGACCCCCTCCTGACTTTTGTGTGACTTCAAGCATGTCACTTGAACCTCTCAGTGACCTCAGCTGTGAAACGGGGCTGCCTGGTGTCACAAAGGGATTGCGAAGAGCAGCAAATCACAGTCCTTGTCTAAACAGAATCACCTGCAGGGCTCTGATGCCTGCATAGAATGATGAGGGAAATTTAATTTTCCAAGTCAAATGGTCATTTGGACCCATAGTTTGAATGTCTTTGGGAGCAATTAGATGAGAGTCCTTGAAAATCTGTTACTTTTCTCTTCCTACTCAAAATATTTGTAATTTTTGTACCTGTAAATGTTCTTATTTTCTAGACTTTTTTGTCTAAACAATATTGCAATGTCTAAGCGTATTAGTGTTTACCTCTTTAGACTTCAAAGGTGGGAAAATATCATTTCAGATATTATAAAAAGAAAGTTGAATTTTGGGAAGAATAGAAGTATCTTGAATTTTTATTTTATATCACTGAGTTTAGAAAAAAATTTGCCTCAAAGAGAGTACTTTGAAAATGATACTAATGCTGTTTCAAAGATAACTATTCAATGACTGAATATGAGTATGTGTTTCTAACTAGCTTTTGGTGGGCGGCGGGGGAGGAATGTAGTTAAGCAAGACGATTGCAAACAAGTAGAGCAGAAAACAAATAAAAATACTGTTAGCCATCTTGCAAACAGAACCTTTTTATACCGTTAATGTAGTCTATAAAATCTTTAAAAGAGTAGAGCTTAATAGATTCCCCAGTATTGTATATTTTCTAATTGGGAAAAATCCATCTTCCAGGAAACTTAGCCTTGTATGTAGCATGTGCTGATTATCATTCTTTGACTGCTTTGGGTTTCTGCTGCTTTTAAACTAGCATTTAAATGGACCATTTGATTAATCATTTGTATACTGACTGTAATCCTCCCAAATTTCCTTTCTGAGTTGTACATACTGTAAAAGACAATTATGTCGCCACAGATTAAATAAGCGAATTAAAACAGAATAGCGGCTTAATTTGACCTGTGATTTTGCTCTCCTTCCCTTTAGTGGAGTGTGTGCCACTCCAGCAAATAAATGAAGTCATCCATGACAGCTTGTGATGAATTGCCGTATTTATACTGTATATTTTAATAGCCTCACACTAATTTAAATTGAGCACAGAGTAAATTATAATTCAGTCACTTGACTGCTTATATTTAACCTGACAACTCATCCTCATTTGTCCTGGAGGTGTAGTGGAGAGCAGCGGAAATGCACTCAGGTATTTCAGTTTCTCACTTAACCCTTTCTCCAGGAAATGCTTCATGTTCAAATTCTTTCCAGTTTGAAAAATTAAGCTCTTCCTAAGGAGAAAAAAAAATAATCATGAAGACTTAAGGAGTTCATGCTTTCTTTGTTCTTCAGAAAAAAAAATTAGTATTCACCATGCTTTTTGTCCAATTTTTCCATTTTAGGGTAGATTTTACTTGCCCTCTCAAGTTCCCAGAAATTACATTTTCACTTTTTTACCATTATGGAATCTCCACTATTCTGGACTACAGCAAATTCCAAGAATGATCAAGACCTATTAGGGTGCAATGGATTGGTCCCACAAATACGGTGTTACTTTCTACATGTTAGGCCAGTGTGGCAATTTTATTTATTTTGGTGTTTATGTCTTTGGTTTTAAATTCAGTTATAGAAATCAGGCAATTCATTTCCTTCCTGTCTAGAAATAGCTTCTTATTTGTAGGATTATGTTTGTAAGGAGTACTTTAATTAAGTCCCACATCACTTAATGGGCACCACTTGAGTAAGACCCTGGGCTGGGTGCTGGATATCGGGGGAGGGGACCAGAGAAAAATGCACAAGACTTAGTCGTTGCCATTCTGGGGCTTACAACCACTCTGTACTCTCTAGGCTTCTGTTTTTAGGAGATGAGGCATGAATGCTAAAGGCAGCTTGTGATAAGGGAAAAGATAAAGGATCTGATGGAGGGCTTTGGGGCTAGCTTTGTGGAGGTGGTGGTGGCATTCAAGCTGTATCTAAAGGATAGGAAAGGTTTTATGGCCAGTGACTATGGAATGGAGCAAGGAAGACACCTCAAGTGGAGGGAACAGCATGGGGGAAAGCACAGGACATGCGTGTGGACCGGTAGAAATCATCTGGTTTTACATGTAGATTGGGTTTGTGGTAAGGAGTAGTGGGAGAAGGAGCTAGAATAACAAGTTGGAGGTAGACTGTGAAAGAATTCCTTGACTGTCGTGCTAGAATTTTAACTTTATTTGAGGCCATAGGAGCCCAATTAAGGTTCTCTGTGAAGAGAATATGTTCATAGCTGGTAGTTTTGGGTTAATAACAAGGTTTTGGTTAGCCTTGTGGAATCATGTTGTTTCTTGATTGGGGGCCTGGAGGTGCAATATATCTTAGTAGTTAGTCATGCTAAACACTGGATAAACGGCATTTTTTAAACCTTATATAAGGGATTCTCAACCTTACTGTGGGTTACAAATCATCTGGGAAATTTTTTCAAAATGCAGAGATGTGGGCCCAACCCTAGAGATTCTGATTCCCTTATTCTGGAGTAAGCCCTGTGCATCAGGATTTGTTAGAAGTGTCCTTATATATTTATATAAACACCTAGATATAAAGGTAATTATAATGTGAGGCCAAGGTTGAGAACCACTGCTTTAAGGTAAATAATACCTTACTCCTTTTAGCAGAGTTTTTCAGGTTGAAAGATTCCCTGTACTTGACATAGTAGGGTGAATAGCTCTAATATTTTATGGCATAGAATTAAAACAACACTAGATGAATTAATTTTGTTGCTAAATTTTATACAGGAACAAAAATGTAAGTGAATATTGTGGCAAATGACTATTGATTGGGAGAAATGTTTAAATGCTTCTTGGCAGTTTTGCATTACACTTACAGTCTAGTTTTAGTCAGAGCTTTTATAAATAACCCTAAAGCAAACTCTTGATAGAAACTGCTATGCCTTTTTGTACTCATTTTATCCTCCCCCCAATGGATGTCAGGACTATAAAATATGTGTTTTAGAGATTATCCTTTTCTTTCCTTGCTCTATCAGCAGTTTGCAATTCAAAATTTATGTTTTTTCCTCCAGTATTGATTATATATATATGTGTGTGTGTGTGTGTGTGTGTGTATACACACACACACACACACACATATTCTGCCATTGTAATACAAAATGTGGTTCAGTGTTGGATGGTGTTTAATTAGACTATTATTGGTAATCCTGAATGTTAAGTTTTTATCTAGAAATGTCTAGAGTCAGAAACTCTGCCACAAATCTTAGAAATTATCTTCCAGTTATTTTATTATCATCACTGTCTATTTTAAGTAAAAAACAATTTCCCTTGAATTGGCTTCACAGGAAATGCTAAGTAAAATTTGAATGGTTGACGGTCTTCTTTCTTAAAAAAATAAGTGTTTGAAATAAACTAGAATTTGTTCTAGGTAAGTTTATAAATACACCATTGTACATTTCTATGTTATGAATTTGACTCAGTGGTTGATATTTTAAGGAAAACCATAAAGCCTCAGGGCATACTGGAAAGTGCATGGTCCTTGGAATCAGGGAGGGGCCCTGACATTGCTGGGCCTCATGACTCCTCAGAACCTTGGTTTCTTCCTCTAAAAGAAGGGAATTAGGGACTTCCCTAGTGGCTCAGTGGTTAAGAATCCGCCTGCCAGTGCAGGGGACATGGTTTTGAGCCCTGGTCCGGGAAGATCCCACATGCCGCAGAGCAGCTAAGCCCATGTGCCACAACTACTGAGCCCACGTGCTGCAACTGCTGAAGCCTGCTTGCCTAGAGCCCGTGCTCTGCAACAAGAGAAACCACCGCAATGAGAAGCACATGCACTGCAATGAAGAGTAGCCCCCGCTCACCACAGCTAGAGAGAGCCCGCGCACAGCAACGAAGACCCAACGCAGCCAAAATTAATTAGTTAATTAATTTTAAAAAAAGAAGGGAATTAGATGAAATCATTTCTGAGGTTCCTTCAAGCTCCAACATTTTATAACAGTTTTGGCAAAGAAAGATTACCCACCTGGAAGAATATAAAAACCTGACGTATTTTTAAAACTCCTTATTTCTCTTATAACTAAAAATCTACTTTAAATGTTATTTTTACTCATTATTCTCTCTGCTTTTGCCCAGTGTGTGAATTACAAGACAATTATTTTTTTAATGGTTTCAAGGTCATTACGATCTTCCTCTTCTCAAAATAACCAATGTGACCAAAATAGGGTGTATAAATTAAGGGTGTTATAACTTAACTGACTTTTAAAGCTGTTAATACTGACCTTTGAGACCTGGCTTTTTCTTTGATCCCATCAATCACTTCTATACCACCTCCCCCAATACAAAGTGTTAGACAGATGTGGACACAGTTTGTATTACTGGAGGTTGTGGTGGGGAGGAGAGAGGTGGAATGAATAGAGGAAACACCATATTTTTTAGTTTTTATATTTCACAATGAATATGACTATTTAATTCAAAGGTGAATAAATGTGTGAATGTTGATTCCTTTATATATTTAGGTCATACTACTAGATATTACACTGGAACTTCAGAAGCAAATTATGTCTGAATTGGAAATTCTTTATAAGGTAATTTTTTTCTTGGTCATTTTTCCTTATAAAGTATGCCTGTGGTATTGGCTTGCAGGCTATTAACTACTTTTGTCTTATTTTTGTTACAGTGTGATTCATCATATATCATAGGGTTTTATGGTGCATTTTTCGTGGAAAACAGAATTTCAATATGTACAGAATTCATGGATGGTGAGTTTTCCCTTTTATAATACTTTAAAAGTGATTTTGGGATTAGAGTGCTTTAAAACCTGGTTTTGATGTAGGTATCAAGTAGAATTAAAAATAATGAAAATATACTAATAATTACCTCCTTTATGCTCTAAAACATCTTAGTGTTAAGGGTTCGTGTTGTTAAATATTTATAGCCGAGCCATAATTTCAAGAATGTAATTTCATTTACTTTTATTGAAAATTTAAATAGAACAGATTAAATACTAGTCTAATCGGTGGTTTGATACTTGATTCTTCCATACAATGTCTTCACTTGCAAAACAGATGCTCTGTTCTTTTAATGTTTCAATAGCCAAAACAGATTTTCTTTTAAAGAAATCTATTAACGCAATGTCCTGTGTCTTTTAGAAAGAAATCAGTTCTTAATTGCAAGAAAAGAAATTTTTTTCCAACACAGCTGTTTAGCCAAGATGTGTTTAGTTTTCTTTGGACTCTAGCCCCTTCCTTCCTTCCTTTATTTTTTATTCATTTCTATTTTGATAAATCTTTTTTGATCTGAATATTTTGGCAAAATGCAAATTTCTTGGTACCCTATCAGTAAAATGATGTCATCATTGTTATTGTTTACCTATTTGAAATCAAAGCAGTCTTTAAATTTCACATATTCAATTTTTTAATGTCTAGCTCATTAAAACTCAACATTTAGGAGTTCCTTGGTGGTTCAGTGGTTAGGACTTAGTACTTTCATTGCCGTGGCCCGGGTTCAGTCCCTGGTTGGGGAACTAAGATCCTGCAAGCCAAGCGGTACGGCCAAAAAAAAACCCTCAACATTTAAAAAATATACTTAGTTCATTTGGGGGATTCTCAGTATATTAATAATACAATTAGTTCATTCCCCACAAGACTTTGTGTTTTTTTTGGCTGTGCGTGGGCTATCTCTAGTTGCAGTGAGCAGGGGCTATTCTTCATTGCGGTGCGCGGGCTTCTCATTGCGGTGGCTTCTCTGGTTGCGGAGCATGGGCTCTAGGCTCATGGGCTTCAGTAGTTGTGGCTCACGGGCTCTAGGTGCGCAGGCTTCAGTAGTTGTGGCACACGGGCTTAGTTGCTCCGCAGAATGTGGGATCTTCCTGGACCAGGGCTCGAACCCGTGTCCTCTGCATTGGCAGGCGGATTCTTAACCACTGCACCACCAGGAAAGCCCCCCACAAGACTTTTTAATGGGCCATCATTGATACCTTTTTACTATAATAATGTGTTCTAAATTAGTTATAGTAGATGTCAAGAATTAAAAGTCTTACAAACATATGGGAAGTATGACAATTAGTATTCAAGGAGACTGACTAGAAAAAGTGGGTTCATAGAGCCAGTACATGTCATTACTTTATGACTTTTCATCATCCTTTTTTGAATCCTCAATTTTTGTTACATTAAAAAATGTATTTATTAAGATGGTATGTTCAAATACCATAAAATTCGTCCTTCTAATGTGTACAGTTCAGTGGTTTTTAGTATATTCACAAGATTGTGTAACCATCACCACTAATTCCAAAACATTTTTATCACCCTGGAAACAAATTCCCTACCCATTAGTAGTCACTCCATATACCCTCTTCCGTCTAGTCCCTGGCAACCATTAATCTACTTTCTGTCTCTATGGATTTCCCTATTTTGGACATTTTAGATAAGTGGAATCGTACAGTATGTGGCCTTTGTGTCTGGCTTCTTTCACTTAGCATGATGTTCTCAGGGTTCACCGATGTTGTAAAATTTATCAGTACTTCATTACTTTTTATGACTGCATAATAGTCCATTGTATAGATCACCACATTTTCTTTACTCATTCATCAGTGATGGGCATTTGTGATGTTTCCATTTTTTGGCTATTGTGAATGATGCTGCTATGTACTTTTGTGTACAAGTTTTTTGTGGACATATGTTTTCACTTCTCTTGAGTATGTCAGTAGGAGTAGAATTGCTGGGTCGTATGGTAGCTCTATGTTTAACACTGCCAAACTGTTCCATTCCATTTTACACCAGTTTGCATTCAGTTTGCTAAACTTGTTCCTTAAACTCTAATAGGTTTTTATAGATTCCTTAGGGTTTTCCATATAGAAGATCATGTCATTTGAAAATAGAGGTAGTGTTACATCTTCTTTTCCATTTTGGATGTCTTTTTTTCTTTTTCTTGCTTAATTACCCTGGCTAAAACTTTCAGGACAGTGGTTTTTTGTTTTGTTTTTTTAAAATTTTTTTTAAAAATATTTATTTATTTATTTTTTGGCTGCATTGGGTCTTAGTTGCAGCACCCAGGATCCTTCGTCGCGGCACGTGGGCTCTTTGTTGCAGTGCACAGGCTTCTCTCTAGTTGTGGCACGCAGGGTCATTAGTTGCAGCACAAGGGCTCTCTAGTCATGGCGCGCAGGCTTAATTGCCCCGCGGCATGTGAGATCTTAGTTCCCTGACCAGGGATTGCACCAGTGTCCCCTGCATTGCAAGACGGATTCTTAACCACTGGACCACCAGGGAGGTCCCTCAGTACAGTGTTGAATAGAAGTAGTGAGAGTAGACATCCTTCTTTTGCTCCTTAGAAGGGAAGCTTTCCGTCTTTCACCATTAAGTATGATGTTAGCTTTGGGTTTTTGGTAGATGTCATTTATCAAGTTTGTTGAGTATTTTTATCATAAATTGGCATTAGATTTTGTCAAGTGCTTTTTTTGTCTATTGAAATGATCATGTGTTTTTTTGTCCTTTATTCCATACTTACAGTGTATTACATGAATAGATTTTTGCATATTGAATCAGTCCTGTATAATCCTTTTTATATGTTGCTGGATTCAATTTGCTAGTATTTTGTTGAGGATTTTTACATCCATATTCTTAAGTGATATTGGTTTGTAGTTTTCTTTTCTTGTAATGTCATTGTGTGAGTTTGATATCAGGATAATTCTGTCCTCAAAGAACGAGTTGGACAGTGTTCCCTCCTCTTCTGCTTTTTTTGGAAGAGTTTGTGAAAGATTGATGTTAATTCTTCTTAAAACGTTTGGTATAATTCACCGGTGAAGCCATCTGGTCCTGGGGTTTTCTTTGTGAGTAGTTTTTGTGGTCAGGTGGCATTTGTTGTCTATCATTAGGAGAAGTCCAAGCACTGCTGCCCACTGCATCTTGGTATTGGAGTTGCCAAGAAAAACAGAGTACAATCAAGCACTGGATTAAACAATGCTTTACTCACATAAAAAAAAAAAGAGAGCAAGATCAGCTTTAGAAGTGGGTGTCAGTTCCCAGTGGCCAACAGCAGGTCCCTCCTGGCAGTCTGTGCAGGGCACTTGGCCTGCACATACCCATCTGTGTTGCAGCAAAAGTACCCCCCACCCTGCCCTACTCCCCTGGAGTCAGAAATACTGAAAGCTGGAGGTATGCCTAAGGTCCATTGATGCACATGCTTAGTCAGGACAAAGGAGTACACATTGAGCCTAAAACAGGGAAAGATATTCCAAAACAAGGAGATAAACCCAGCACAGGTTGTGTGGCCTCTTTATCTCTTGGTAAGCAAGTGTTCCAGCCCCAAGGCCCATTCTTATGTGGCCAAGTAGGATTAGCAAGACTGTGTGCATAAGACTGTCTTTCCCAAAAGTTTTTCAAAAACTCTGGTATAATACAGATATAATTTACCATATTAGCCATTTTTAAGTGTGTAGTTCAGCAGCATTAAGTGCATTCACATTACCATGCAACCACCACCGTCCATCTCCAGAACTCTTTTCAGCTTGCGAAACTGAAACCCCATACCCATTAAGCCATAACTCTCCTTTGCCTCCTACTCCCAACCCCTGGTAGCAAATATGCTACTTTCTGTCTGTATGAGTTGAGCTACTCTGGATACCTCAGCTAAGTGAACTTGCACAGTATTTGTCTTTTTGGGACTGGCTTGTTTCACTTTTCATAATGTCCTCAAGATTTACCCATGTTGTAGCATATGTCAGAATTTACTTTCTTTTTAAGATTAATATTGTGAGTAGTTTTTTAAATTACCAACCAGTATCTTTATTAGTTATAGTTTTAGGTTTATTCAGAATTTCTATTTCTTCTTGAGTCAGTTTTGGTACTTTGTGGCTTTCTAGAAGTTTGTTCATTTCATCTAGATTATCTAATTTGTTGGTAAACAATTATTCCTAGTATTCCTTTGTAATCATTTTTATTTTGGTAAAGTCAGTGTTAATGTTCTCTCTTTCATTCCAGATTTTATTAATTTGAGTCTTATCCCTTTTTCTCTTGGTCAGGGTAGCTAAAAGTTGATCAGTTTCTTTGTCTTTTTCAAAAACCAACTCTTGATTTCTTTGATGTTTCTCTTTTGTTTTTCTATTGTGTTAGATCTCTGGTCTGATACTTATTAATTTCTACTAGCTCTGTTTTTAGTTTGCTCCTCTTTTTCTGTATTTTTAAGCTGTGAAGTTAGGATATTGATTTGAGATCTTTCTTATTTAATGTAGGCGTTTGCAGGTATACATGTCCCTCTAAGCACCTCTTTAGCTGCACTCTAGAAGTTTTGATATGTTGTTTTTTTCATTTTCATTTATCTCGAAGTGTTTTCTAATTCCCCACAAAGATAATCCCTGTGATTTCTCTTTTGACCCATTTTTATTTAGGAGTGTGTCATTTTCCACATTGAATTTGTCTTTCTGTTGCTGATTTCTAATATTCCTTAGAGGTCAGAGAACATGCTTTGTATGATTTCAGTCCTTTTAAATTTATTGAGATTTGTTTTATGCCCTAAAATATTGTCTGTCCTGGAGCATGTTCCATGTGCACCTGAGAAAAATGTATTCTGCTGTTGTTGGGTGGAGTGTTATTTTTTTTTTTTTAAACATCTTTATTGAAGTATAATTGCTTTACAATGGTGTGTTAGTTTCTGCTTTATAACAAAGTGAATCAGTTATACATATACATATGTTCCCATATCTCTTCCCTCTTGCATCTCCCTCCCTCCCACCCTCCCTATTCCACCCCTCTAGGTGGTCACAAAGCACCGAGCTGATCTCCCTGTGCTATGCAGCTGCTTCCCACTAGCTAGCTATTTTATATTTGGTAGTGTATGTATGTCCATGACACTGGGTGGAGTGTTCTTGAGATGTCTGTCAGGACTAATTGGTTTATGGAGTTAAGCATTTTATTTCCTTGTTAATCTTTAGTGCAAATTGTTCTATCTACTGTTGAAAGTGGGTATTGAAATGGGGTATTTTTTTGGTTGTCTCTTTCTCCCTTCAGTTTTGTCAGTTTATGCATCACATATTTTGGCATTCTGTTGTTAGGTGCGTGTATGTTTGTAATTGTTATATCATCTTGATGAATTGGCTGTTTTATCATTATAAAATGTGTTTCTTTGTCTCTAGTCACAGCATTTGCCTAAGAGTCTATTTTGTCTAATTTAGTATAGTCATTCCGGTTCCCTGTCGATTACTGTTTGCTTGTTATGTCTTTTGCCATTGTTTATTTTCAACCTATTTGCACTTTGAAAGTGCATTACCTGTGGGCAGCATAGAGTTGGATAATTTTTTTATCCATTCTGTCAGTCTCTCATTCAGTTAGAGTGTTTAATTCATTTACATTTAATGTAATTAATGACAAGCTAGAATTTATATCTGCCATTTTACTACTTGTTTTCTTTAAGTCTTTTATGTTCTTCTGTTCCTTCATTACTGCTTTCTTTTATATTAAATAGATATTTTCTAATGTACTGTTTAAATTATCTTGTGGTTTCTTTTACTGTATTTTTAAGATGTATGTTTGGTTTCCCTAGAGATTACAGTTATCATCTTAACTTATTCAGATTAATATCAACAACTTAGCAGATTAATATCAACTTCCTTTCAGTAGCGTACAAAAGCTTTGCTCCAGACTTTATTTTATATATCTGTGTGTGTGTATATATATATATATACACAGAGAGAGAGAGAGATAGTGAGAGAAGGATTTGTATATATGTGTGTATATATATGTATATGTATGTATATGTGTATGTTTGGGAGGGTGTGTAATTTGCCTCTTTATTGATAGCCTGTATTTGGGAAGACATCATCCTCATACTTTAGTTCCTTACAGACGGTTTCCTTTAGTTATATGGATGTATATTAACATAGCTGACTAAAGATTTTTTTTCCAGTAAGTCCAACATCTGAGCTTTTTTAGGGACAGTTTCTGTTAATTGCTTTTGTTCCTGTGTATGGGTCATACCTTTTTGTTTCTTTACATGTCTCTTTTATTGTTGAAAACTGGATATTTTAAATTATATAATGTGTTAACTCTAGAAATCAGATTCTCCCTCATCCCCAGGGTTTGTTTTTGTTGGATATGTTTGTTTAGTGACGTTTCAGAATAGTTTACAGAATAGTAAACTATTCTGTAGTGTTTCTGTCTCCAGTGTATAGCCACTGAAGCCTCTTTCAGTTAGCTTACTGGTCAACTAATGATTAGACAGAGATTTCCTTAAATGCCTGGGGCTAATAAGTCTCACAGTCTTTGCTGAAGGGTTCTGAGTGTGTTGGGGCACACCTTCAGTACTCTCCCACTCTCAGAGAGGGATAAGTCTAGTACTCTCCCACCAGTTGATAACTCTGCCTTCGTCTTTGCTTCCTGCTTGTGCTGAGCCTCATGTTCAGCCCAAGGTGACTGCTGAAAGCCTCCTCCAGGCCTTCCTGAGCATGCACATGGCCTTGTGCATGCATATATCCTAGATTCCCAAGAATATGTTGCAGCTTTTCAAAGCTTCTATTTTTTCTTTTTCCAATAAATCTATTTATTTATTTATTTATTTTTGGCTGCGTTGGGTCTTCGTTACTGCGCACGGGCTTTCTCTAGTTGTGGCGAGCGGGGGTTACTCTTTGTTGCAGTGCGCGGGCTTCTCCTTGCGGTAGCTTCTGTTGTTGCAGTGGCTTCTGTTGAAGCACGGGCTCTAGGCGTGCGGGCTTCAGGAGTTGTGGCACTCAGGCTCAATAGTTGTGGCTTGCAGGCTCTAGAGCGCAGGCTCAGTAGCCTTGGCGCACGGGCTTAGTTGCTCCACGGCATGTGGGATCTTCCCAGACCAGGGCTCGAACCCGTGTCCCCTGCATTGGCAGGCAGAGTATTAACCACTGCGCCACCAGGGAAGTCCCTCAAAGCCTCTATTGACATCTCATTCCCCAGGTTTTCCTTTTAAGACTTTTGGTTAGCCTATTGTTTACCTAAACCGTTATCCACCACCTCAGTAAGTTACAGAGTTAATTGATTGCTTCTAATTGTTTCCAGTAAATGCCCCTAAGGAAAAGGTTTTTTGTATAAGGTGTAAATAAAGACAGCATTGCAAGTGGGGTCTTCCAGGGAACCCCCAAACAGGTCAGAAGTGAAACTCCTATGAGAATGTGGATATGAAGGAGCACCAACTCAGTTCTGCCTGTGCAGTGGCTATCAGGCTGCTGGAGTTTACTGTGATGGCAGGCTGCTGGTTTTCAAGGCTGCACTGAAGCTGGAGATCAGGCAGTGGGAATAGGGCAAGTAAAAATGCCACAAAGCTTGCTTTTCTTACCAAGATTCAAGCGTTGTCCTGAATAAACAGTTTTGGGGTGCTACAATCCTTTGGCTAATTTCAAGAGTTCTGAAAAAGTTGATTCTGACAATTTTTGTCTGTTTTTTCATTGCTTTTGTGGAGAAGAGAATTTTCAGAGGACCTTACCCTGCTGTTTTCAGTGATGTCACCTTTTAGTTACATTTTAATACTTTAAGTCCTTATCTTAAAATATTCACTTTATAACCTACATTTAACCTCTTTTTTGAGACTCCTCACTCTCTTGACTTGAGCTGCCTGAAGCCCTTCTACTGCTGTTGGCAGCTTCCCTTTACTCCACCCTAACTGGTCCCTGAACAATAAAATTTCCTACTTCTTAAGTTTTGTTCCCCCATTCCCATCTTCTCTGCTATTTCCCACATCAGCTCCTATAAAACTTTATTACCCTCCCCCAGATTTTACCTACCTCTTTCTCATTTAGAGACAACATAGACCATCAGGTATGAGCTCTCATAATTCCTTGCTTTTCCACCTATAGCTTAGCAACAACTGCACACACCTGATGCACCTCTCACATGAAAAGCTGTTTAAAGTCAGTCCCTTTACATGTGCATCCCCATGGTGGAGTTTCTCCATTAACCACCCTCTCTCTTTTGGACCTTCATTCTCTCTGTAATAAACAAAATATTCCTCAAAAATACATGGACCAAAAACTATGTGCCATCCTCTATCATTCCTTCTCTTCCCTTCCTATCTCAATTAAACTTCTCGACAACTTTGTCTCAACCCTAGTTCTGTTCTGTTAGTGTAAATTCTCATTATTTATTTTAATCTTATATTAGTTGTTTATTTCCAAGTAGTAATTGAGCACTTTCTTTCAGACACTGTTCTAAACTTGGGGGACAACAGTGAACAAGACTTAATCCCTGTTGGTATGGGGCTTAAATTCTAGAAGGGGAGACAAGAAACATACAGTACACTCTCAGAGAGGGATAAGTCTAGTTAGAACCTAAAGCAGGGTAGATGATGACTAATAAGGAGAGGAGGTGCTATACTGCAGGGGTCCCCAACCTCCGGGCTATCGTCCAGTGCTGGTCCACAGCCTGTCAGGAACCGGGCCTCACAGCAGGAGGTGAGCAGCAGGTGAGCAAGCAAAGCTTCATCTGCTGCTCCCCATCGCTCCCCACCGCTCCCCACCACTCCCCATTGCTCACGTTACCACCTGAACCATCCCCACACCCCACCGTCCGTGGAAAAATTGCCTTCCACAAAACTGGTCCCTGGTGCCAAAAAGTTTGGGGACCGCTGCTATATAGGACGGTCAGGGATGGCTTCTTTTTTTTTTTTTAACTAAAAAAATTTTATTTTATTTATTTATTTTTTATACAGCAGGTTCTTATTAGTTACCTATTTTATACATATTAGTGTATATATGTTGCTCCCAATCTCCCAGTTCATCCCACCACCGCCACCCTCACCCCCCCCACCACTTTCCCCCCTTGGTGTCCATAGGTTTGTTCTCTTCATCTGTGTCTCTATTTCTGCCTTGCAAACTGGTCCATCTGTACCATTTTTCTAGATTCCACATATGCGCGTTAATATACAATATTTGTTTTTCTCTTTCTGACTTACTTCACTCTGTATGACAGTCTCTAAGTCCAAGGGATGGCTTCTTTATGGGAGTGGCATTTTAGCAGAGACTTTAATGTCGGTGAGCCAGCTCAGGGAAGGTCATGGGGAAGATCTTCAAGGCAGAGGATCAAGTATAAATGCTCTAAGGTGGGAAGCAAGCTTGGTGTAATCAGGCCCCACAGGAAGGCCATGGTGACTTGAGAGTAGTGATGAGAGGACCTGGGGCCAGACAGGAGGCCAGAGAAATAGGCAGAAGCTAGATTGTGTAGGCCTTGTAAGTCATGGTGAGGAATTTATGTTTCAGTCTGAATTTGTTAGGATGTATTGGAAGGTTTCAAGTAGGGGAGTGATGTGATAGGCCTTCTCATTAAGTCAAAATTAAATTCACTCAGAAATACCCAAATATAGCATCTCAGAATCTGTGTACATGTATTTGGATTACCATCATGGGAATAAGTTGTTTCCCCCAAAACCCATGTTGCAAAGAAAGAAATGGCTCTTTATTTTTTTCAACTGGAAGAGACTAAGAGAGTTTCTGAAATTTTTGCTTGTGGCTCCAGATTTCAATTTTGTTAGTATTAATAATAATCATGATCATTTTAAGGAAAATGTTGGGATGAATATGAAACTAATGTTGCTTGTTCATTTACTACATATCTGTTTATCCCACATGCAAGACACTACTTTATATTGTAGCCCTGTATTAGGATAAGCACAGACCTTACCCCATGAGTTCTTTTGGCTTAAATACATGAAGATGATACCCCCAGTTCATCAACAGAAATGTGTAGTTGTTTGGCAGTTGACATGGATTTTTTGCTATTCTGTTAGCACTCTTCCTCCCGGTTCCCGTGGTGGATAGTGGCATGCAAGGAAATGACTGGCTAGGGATGATCTGAGGCCAGGGAACCCGAGGAAGTGACAGGTCACAGAGAGTAAACCAGTGACCTTGGAATCATGAGGAGAAGGTTCAAAGCAACCATTCAACAGATAAATGAGTATCTGTATGCCTTGAATACCAATGCCTCAGCTAAGATTAAACTGTCTCTCTGAGTATGTGTCACATAGTAATATCACATTGCAGTGAGACTAAAAAGTTCACGTGTGATTCTCAAGCTATGTGATGTTATGGGGAAACCTTTTAGATCTTTGCAGTTCAAAGGTTCAGATCTTTTCCGAGTTCTGGCATCAACTGACTCGTGGCTGTGACTAGAACACCCACCTCTCTGGACTCAGTTTCCCTCCTCTGTCAAATAAAGTCATTGGGCTGATCTTTAAGGTCCCTCCAGCACTAATGTTTGATGATTTGATGAGTCTAAAGATTGCCTAGGCCTATAGGATAGAAATGATTGTAAAACTCAGTAAAAATTCAACTGAAAACCCTCTGCCATTTTTAGCCTGATAAAGAGTTATTTTAATTGCATGAGAACTCATCCGGCTTAGTAGGAACTATTGATTCTAAGTGGATCTGCCACAATTTTTTTTTGCCTCCGACAGTATCTCTCTCTAATGATTATGTCAAGGACGGGATAAATCTGTGATGACACAAAGCCAGCTATGTGAAGATTTACCCATATGGATAGCTAAGGAGAGTGGGATATAACTGAGATTAAATAGATATTTAGAAAAATCAGTGAATTACCTCAAAATGGGATTCTTTTTTGGCTTGTTCCACTAATAATGGTAGTAATGTAATCTTTGGTTTTTTGATTTAGCTTGTTGACTACTATCCATTTAGCTAATTAAGCCCTGATTTATAGCCTATGTAAAAATAAATCTTCTCTTAGCACTTCTTAGCAGTGTATGTGAATAGATTTGCACCTCCTAGTTTTGAGCCACTCAAGCTGTTCACTTCATAAGGGATTGGCCCACTAAACTACATTTCTGAGGATTCCAAATACCACCATGTAAAGCTTGATCTTCTTGAGATTGTTCATCCTTGCAACTGCCAGTTCATTTGAAAGATCAATGAGAACATGAAATGTTTTTTCTACCGTGTTTTCACTTTTCTTGCATCTATAATAAAAATGCCATTTTAGTAAATAAAGATGGCTCACCTCATTGCAGAAGTGTCTTTTTTTCATTCTCTTCCTGGTAGCACCCAGAACCAAAGCATAAGGTTTACTAACACTGTGGTTTTCCAGCTTCTTGTCAGAATCTGGAAACTACAAGCCAAAGTTAATGAAAGAAGTGATCATTTTCCTGCTTTAAACAAGATAAATACAAAACCAGTATCTTTATATATATGGAATATATATTGGTATAATATTTTTTACAGGGAAAAATAATTTTTTCTCTGTTCAGCTTTAGGAAAACTTGACATAAAAATATTTATATTTGCAAAATAGACTTAACTGCATTTGAAAAGGATAATATGCTCCATGTCAACATCTTACGAGGCATACTTATAAAGCATCTAGTGGTAAAACTGTTAAATATGAATTTTTAGCCTCTGATAGAAACAAAAATTGTTTCTCAAATATATTGGATAATTCCTTTATGGAACTGAAAGACTGTACACCTCACCTTGACTCAAAGAAAGGTTATTACATGTGGTTAAAATAGTTCTCATATAATCATATCATTAATGTGAGTAAAGTAGTGGTTCTTTGCATATCTTCCTGAAATTCTTATACTACTTGATTAAAAATCAAGATTAAAAATTTAACAAACATACTCAAATTTATACTTCCAAATGAATACTGGTTCCTTTGAAATAGTTTCCTGGGGAAGTTATGCCATTATTTTAATGATATTATTGTTGCTGCAAATGGTTTGCAGTCCCTTCTTTTGAAACTGTTTTCAGAGCAACTTAACCTAGCTGGTAAAATTCATGGCGATTTAAATTTATTTATTTATTCATCTGACAGATATTTATTGAATACGTACTCTCTGTTAGTTGTACTGATTTCTAGGTTGATGAAAATTAAAAACAAACAACATGACCCCTGCCTTTATCATGTTCACAATCTAGTGATTTTGTTTTTTGGAAACCACCAAAAGCTGAATTTGGTAAAGGTGAAGGATGTTAGTGAATACCATTTTAGTGAAAAAATGTTATGACATAAGGAGTTTTTTTTTTAGCCTCATAAAGTGGTTTTCAAAATTGTATCAAAGAGAATTTCCAAGAAAGAAAAAACCATTTTGTTCTAAGATAGTATCTTTGGAATATGTTGATTGCTTGTCATGGTACCTAATTTGAAGGGTAACATTCATTTAGATAGATGTTAACATTACTATTTTACTTTATTAGTTTTTATGTGTATTTTGAACTTTATACGCACCAGCTTTTGTTTGGTTAATATGAAAATTCTAAGATAGGGTCCTGGTTTACCTTTGAGAAAACTGTTAACACAAGCTAGATACCTAGATATGATTGTCCTATTGATCTTTAGTTTTGCGTATGTATTTAAGTTTACATAAAGTACAGATTCTTAGCCTGTCCTTCACTACGTTCCTTCAGTTTTTACATGTATGTGATTATACACTTGAGAATAAAATGAAAGTATCTAGTTATGCTTCATCTGGAAGTATGATTATGTCATAAATATTGATAAAATTGGACTAAAAAGCTAATTTTACTCTAGACATCCAATGCATGATGTCAGTAGAGAAAAAGAAGTCTCACAATGGATCCACAGAGGAGAGGCCCAGTGCACTTTTCTAGTAGTTTCATTTGTTGTAACACAACATGTTTGTTTCTACAGGGGGATCTTTGGATGTATATAGAAAAATTCCAGAGCATGTCCTTGGAAGAATTGCAGTGGCGGTGAGTATATGGCTTCAACTCTATGAAATTTGGGTGATTTAATCTCTATAGTCAAACATTATTCTCCTTATATCCTCAGGATTTTTTTTTTCTTTTTCTTCAATCCATGCTGACTGCCAGGGCTTTCTTAACTCTCTTATCATTTTTTTCCTTTCTTCTTTTCATAGACCAACCTACAATAATGACATAGACACATGATAGTTTTCAGGCTTATGGATATTCTTTTTTTTGGCCACGCCGTGTGGCTTGCGGGATCTTAGTTCCCTGACCAGGGATCGAACCTGGGCCCTGTCAGTGAAAGGGCCGGGTCCTAACCACTGGACTGCCAGGGAATTTCCTGCATATTCTGACCTGTTCTAGTTTCATGTGTTTGCAGGGACCTTACTACTCTTGTTAACCAGTAAAATTTCCACGATCTTCAGAAAGAAAGCTGTTTTAGGGACATTTTGTAGTTATAGGCATATGATTAGAAAATACTTTTAAAGCCTAAATTATTAAAATAAAACGATCCATAAGAAAATAGTACTTTAGTCTTAAAGATTTTTTCAGACTTTTTATGTACTTGGTTTTTAATTTTTTCACCATGTATATCTGGAGTTTATACCCTTTGTGATTTCCTTTTTTCTATATTCACTAATTTAAACTGATGAACTATATCAACTAAACTAACATTACTATATAAACTCCAGATTTCAAATTTGGAATAACATAGGCTAAACAGTGTCTAAGAGAAGTCGTGGGTGGTGTAATAGTAAACAGTTGCTAAACTAAAGGTGCTCTGATAACTTAAGCAGTTTAGTGCAGAACAAAGTGATTATACCATGTACTATTTAATTAAATGACTGATTTTCACATTCATTATACATCAGACTGACAACACAAACCCTTTAATCCAACATGGACACTTATTTAGTCTTAGTTCATTGTAATTCACAGCTTTCCTTTTTTCTTTCTAATTATTAGTGAGAACTGCCCAGGGTGATGAGAACTTTCTTTCCTGATGCTATTGCTGCTAAGTAGCTTCTAATCTACATGTTTAGGTAGATGAGTATGAAATTTGACTACTTAAAGCACTATTTTAGATGAAAATAAAAATATTTCATTTCCTCTTTTAATCTCAGGGGGGAATGAATGCTTTGTGGCTTTTGGCAGTTCTTAGCTCTAAAATTTGAAAACATGTATATTAAAGGGCAAAAAAAAAAAGGAGGGATACCAATTGAAAAAGCAAAAAGTATGAGTTCTATACTCAATTATCTATCAAACTTGGCTAAAATAGGAACCTGCCTTCTTCAGTAGAGGAGCTTGTTCTTCCTGGGCTTCATAAATCTTGCCTCCCTCTTGTGTAGGGCAGCCACACAAGGCCATCGGTCTTTTCAATTCTACTGGAGTGGGAAGCCTGTGAAGTGAATGGAGTCAGCAAAAAAAAAAAAAAAAAAAAAAATCCAGCTTCAATGCAGGGCTTACCTAATTGAAAATATGACAGTGATTTTAGTGAAAGGCATTTGAAATAAGTGCTAGCCCAAAGCATTATTTGCATTTAACCCTTACATTTTAAAAAAGGAGGCTGGTTTTTTTTTTTTCTAAAATGTGTCCAATATCACCAGCTTTTATGGCTTATCAGGTCATAGTAATGAAAATTGCCTGTGGCCAGAGTAAAAAAAAAAAAAAAAATGGTTTTGATAATTTTACTCTTCATCTGCTACTTTTTATAAACTCTGCTAGGGCCTAAGCTTGTATAATACTTCCAAAGTGTGTTTTTTTAATGAAATTTTAGTAGACTACAGAGTTGGATAATCCTTTGCTGCAACTAACAAACACCAGTGGAAGGGTTCTACCAATCAAAATAATAAGACTAGCAGATTGATGGTTTGTAGGACATGATTTGTAAAGTAAATGTTCTCACAGCCTGATTGGGTTCCCTGTATCCTTGACCATCACTCCTCTAGTGTTCTGAAGACAGCATCAACATCATTCCCTTGAGTTCCCTCAGGGAGGCCAAGGAAGCACATGGGTTCTTTTGCCAAGTCAGAAGGAACAGAATCAGGAGAGAGGAGGGAAATAGGTGTATATTGAGTACTTCTTTATGAAAATCATTGATAAATGTTTTATATACAAATATTATGTCATTTACCCTTCACAGTAACTCTACAGATGATTGTACATATTTTATACAAGTGCAAGATGAGGTGTAGAAAAGTTAAACAGCTTGCCTAGAGATATCATGTAGCTAGTCAGTAATAATTAGAACCCAGGGCAGTTTGACTCCAGGCCCCATACCTTTTCACTCTGCTTTCCTAAGAAAATGAGAAAAAAGAAGAGGAAGAAATGAAAGGGAGAATGAGGTTTAAAAGTAAAAAAGAGAAGTATGAATGAGAGAATACTAGAGTAACACATACAACTGCTTCAGATTCTTTTCATGTCTTAGAACCACATCTAGGCATCTCTTCCTCCCCAAAGTAACTTTATTTTCCAGGTTCTAATAGTCTGGCATGCTATACAGGTCCACAGATCCAACATTCATTACAGGATAGACCCCTGTCAGCCTTTATGGTATGTTGTTCAAATTTTCTCTTGATGGATGTATGGCAAAAGAATATTTTCCCAGAAAAAGAAATCCATATAAACTGGTTGATTTCAGCCTTAGAGCTTGCTCAGTGATTTTTATTACTTTCCGCTGGAATCTGGTCTCCTATAAAGAGGAATGCCTTTCTGCCTTTCCCTGCCATCTAACACATTTTATTTTTCCTCTCATTTCTGAAGCAGTGACACTGTGTACTGTATTTTGAGTGCTAATGTTGATTGAAGTTGTCCCTGAAAGGCTGTGCACTTGACATGTCAAGGAGTGAGTGACTGACAGCAGATATAAGCACTTTTAGTGTCAAGGCGTTGTCAAGTCATTGTGAAACCTAGCTTACTGAATACCAATAATACCCTCTAGATTTTCAGTGGACAGATTTCTAGCTCCCCATGGTTTATTCTTCTTCTAAAGGAAAATGTAGTCTATTTTGATAAAGTTAGAAGAATAATATTTTCTTTTTGAATCTCCAACAAAACTTATAAATTTAGCAAGTATCATAAAATCAGTATTTGTTTTACTTTTTCTCTGCCTGATAATCTGAATATGGTGGATTTCCTTCCCCTGTGTGTTTTCTGATTATTCATTTTCTGTGGGACTAATTTTCAGTGGTGAGTTATCTTTAATGGGAGAGCTTTAAAATATGCAACTAAGCTTATAAGTTGAGAACTTTAACCCTATTTCCAGAGCTCAGAGGGTGATTACTTCCAGCTAAATAAGATGACCTTGTCCTACTACTCGAAGAAAAAATTGTTTTTATTATTGATGTTATTTTCATAAGCATTTAAGGGAATATTTTTGTCCTGTTTCTTCCTTCTGTGTTAGTTATTCCTATTTTCATATTTTCTTTTTTGACTATCTTACTGTTCAGAGTACATATGTTTTATTGTAATGCCACTTAGTCTGAATCCTGGAAGAAATCATTTGCTATAGATATGTATTCTGTTCTCTTAAAATAGAAAAATATATCACAGAATTGATTATAATGTGTTAGCAAATTTTTCAAGAGTACATTCCACTCAGTGAGAACAATTAAAATATGTTAACTTCTGCTCAGCATTAGTTGATATAGATTTTATCTTCTTCTAGACCTTTAGTATTTGGAAATTGGGTTTTTCCCTTGGCATTTCTATTTTTAATATTGCCCTTGGTCTTTTTTGATCAACTAAAATCCTTGCATATTTAGCTCCGACCCTCTTTTCATCATTCTCAAGATATGTAAATTACTCAGTTACTTCTCATAATGGTAGTTTTTCTTTTTCTTGTATTACTGACTCACCTAAAAATTTCTATAATGATGGGTACCTTAAAATTCTTACAGTAAATTTTTAATAATAGTGGTGTGTTCATTGTATCTGATACCTAATTATAAATAGTCAACCTTGAAATTGGTAAGTTCACACTCATGTGCATACAGGGTCAGTGGGTATGAATAAAAACATATGCATCTCCTTTTACAGCAATTTCTATATAAAGATTTTTAAAGCTTTTAATGATTAAATTTCCCATACAGAAGGTAGCACTTACAACCCCTGTACTTAGGGTCTTGGAAACATGTTCTCTTCAGTACCTTATTCGACTAATTACTCTTAACTCAGTCTGTTAAATTAAAAAAAATCTAAAATCTAACTCAGATGTTTGTATTTTCTCATTTTATTTCTTTTACTTGCCCTTTCAATGTTGTCTACATGATTCCACACATACTTGCATCAGTCAGACTGGCTTGTGAGGATCATCATCTTGATATACTTTGTTGTTTCCTACCCTAATAGCATTTAAAATATTTGGGGGAAACTTTGTATTTTGAAATTATTTTAAACTTCCAGAAAACTGGTGAGAGTAATACTAAGAATTCCCAAAGATGCTTCACCCAGATTCCCCAATTGTTAACAATTAACCACATTTGGTTAAATATATATGTACAGATTTTTTTCCTGAAACATTTGAGAATAAGTTGCAAATATCATGACCCTTTACTCCTAATTACTCCAGGTGTGTATTTCCTAAGAACAAGGACATTCTCTTACATCATCACTGTATATGGATCAAAATCAGAAAATGAGCATTGATACATCATTATTATCTAATCAACAGTCCTTATTCAGATTTTGCCAGTTGTCCAATAATACCCTTTATAGACCAAAAGAAAAAAATTTTCTAGTCCAGCATCCAGTCTTGGATTATACGTTGCATTTAGTTGTCATGTCTGTTTAGTCTCTGTTAATCTAGAACAGTGTCTCAGTGTTTGTCTTCCACAACCTTGATATTTTTGAAGAATACACTGCCCCAACACTGATCATATATTTTTACCTTGGCTTGGATGCTTTTTTCACTTTTCTTCACATCAATTGAATCTGTTACTCAGGGCCTGGCACTTTGGTAAAGCCTTCCTGACTACTGTCAGGGGAAGCAGTCTTTAGTCCACCCATTGCCTTCATTAGTTAAGTTTTTTAAAAATGTCTCTCCTTGGTCATAAATGTCATGACTTAAAAAAAATTTTTTTTCATGTACAGAAGTATAGAAAATAAGTGAAAATCTTTGTCCCTTTTTCCTGTCCCTCTCCTTTCTGCCCACACCACCACTGAGAACTTTGTCAATGGACTTCCAGGTCATATTATGTGCACACATATCCATTTCTTTCATTCATTGTACCTTATCTTCAGAACACTGTGAGCTCATTAAAGGAAGGAACCTGTAGCTTATACATTCGGTGTCCCCACAGCGCCTGACACAGAAATGGGAGGTGTTCAATAAATGAGTGTTGGTTAACAGACTTTGGAAGGAAGAAATTACGGCTGATATGATTATGTGTTTAAATGTGGAAAGTTCCTTATAAAAACCATCATTGTCCTGTTTTCTCTTTCTCAATTTAGGTCGTTAAAGGCCTTACTTATTTGTGGAGTTTAAAGATTTTACATAGAGGTATGTACTGAGCTTCCAAGCTCTGACTTAATTTGGGGTAGGGTGGGGAGCTCTCCCTATACCTTGATTTTTAAAGTGAATAAATGATCTAATATTTAAGCCAGGTGATATATTTGGTAGTCAGTAAGATGGCTGCTTTATAAATGTTACTTAAAATTTTTTTTCTTCCTTAACTACTCTGATTTAGATTATAAACTTGGTATTGTATTTTTGTGAATCATGTTTACCAAACATGTAAAATGGTGTTTCATAGTATTTGGAAATGACAGGATCTTATTTTTCTTAACTCTAGTTAATTGCAAAACCTTCACTTTCTATACAATTGCATCCCTTCCTTTTATTAACATTTCAAATATCCTCATGCACTGTTCCTTAAGAGAGTGCTTTACGTACCTTGAAAGTGAAACTTTAAATAAGGGATTGGTAAATGCATCAGCAATTAGTCTCCTAGTCTATTAACAGAACGCATGAGAAGAATAATCAGATAACTGTTGAATGTTGCAAAAGGAACCTCCCTTTGCATTTTTTAATATTCCCAAAATGTCTGAATTCATTTGGAAGTTGGCCTAATGTTACTAACTACTGTTTAATTTTACACGTCTGCTCAGCCTAGCTTTATGCACATTTGGAGAATGCAGCAACATACACATTAGATGTGATGAAAGGAAAATTTTGTGTTTTTTTTTTAAGGTATAAGGTATGAGAGAGAGAAAACAACTGATGTCTTCAATTGTAGTATCACATCTGTCACTAAGGGTTTTTTTTTTGTTGTGGTGGTTTTAATATCCTAGTGATTCCAAATTTGTGCTTAAATCTTCCTTCCTCTTTTGAAAAGGGTATGTAGATTTTGACAAGCAGAACTTTCAATTCAGTTCTTCAAGGTGTTTATGCTGATTAAATGGAATCATAAACCAAGTTTTTCTTTAAAGCCAGTCCACTCTATTTCTAGAGTATATAGTTGGTATACAATGTAGATGTAGGGAGAGTGAGCTGAGTGTGTATTATTCTTCCTGGGAATAAATAAGCATGTGAATACATCTGGTGGGTGAGAAAAAATGGAGCATTTTCTCCTCCAAGATTAAGAGAGAATGGTCGTTAACATAATATGACTTATATTGCGTCCCTGTACTCCCACCTCCCCACACTCACCAACCCATAAAGTGGTTATAGCCATTTTAGTAGGAATTAACACAGTGGTCAATTCTTGTCACTTTATTGATTTTTATGGACATCTGCTATCCATTTGACAAAGGAACTCAAGGAAGTCATCAATGCTCAGTAGCAAAGCCTTCATTAAAAGGACCTTGCCATGGAAATGCAAATGTTATTTTTTAAATTAATTTATTTTTATTATTTATTTTTTAATTTTTGGCTGCGTTGAGTCTTCGTTGCTGTGTATGGGCTTTCTCTAGTTGTGGTGCGCGGGCTTCTCACTGTGGTGGCTTCTCTTGTTGTGGAGCATGGGCTCTAGGTGCGTGGGGTCCAGTAGTTGTGGCACCTGGGCTCAGTAGTTGTGGCTCGTGGGCTCTAGAGCGCAGGCTCAGTAGTTGTGGCTCATGGGCTTAGTTGCTCCACAGCATGTGGGATCTTCCTGGACCAGGGCTCGAACCCATGTCCCCTGCATTGGCAGGCGGATTCTTAACCACTGGACCACCAGGGAAGTCCTGCAAATATTATTAAAGAGATCCTTAGGCTCATCCTGTACTGTGGGCACACAGCATAATTCTGGTTTATAAGGAATTCTCACTAGCCATAACTTTCTGTGAGGACTCTTAGTAGCACTAAGAACTATAGTAGATAGGAAAATACTATTCAGTTATTCTGCAGTCATCTTTGTTTTTCTTCTTTAAAATCATTGGTTTTAGTTTTACTCTTCATCTGGAGGAATAATTGAATTTTTCATTCAAAATGGCATCTTGATGGACATGTTTCAAATGGATTTATGTCTGGATCTAAAAATAAAGTCTAAAGTGTTCGTCAGAGTCCTCTACAACCACCCTATAATCACTGTGGGCAAGTGTGGTTGACCAGAGCCTCTCAGAGGTGGGTAGGTCCCTCTCCCCAGCTGTGGTTGCAGTTTGGGCTAAGAAGGGTTCTTTGATCAGTGACGTATGAGGGCCTTAGTGGTTTGACTGATTTTGGACATAGAGGTTTCAAAAAGGAATCCTAAGCCTGTACTTCTCTTTTTAGTCTGTGCTGGCCAGTCCAGTTCCCACAGAGAGTAACCACTATAAAATGCCACTGGTTATGGAATGAAGATATCTGTGAGAGGCTGAGTGGGGATAGTGGTAGTGGGCCAGCTAACCCTCTCAAGGGATTTCAGTTTTTTAAATTTATTTATTTAATTAAAGTATTGATTTACAATGTTGTATTAGTTTCAGGTATACAATGTTGTTAGGTACAGCAAAGTGATTCAGTTATACATGTATACAGATTCTTTTCCCTTATAGGTTATTACAAAATATTCAGTATAGTTCCCTATGCTATACAGTAGGTCCTTGTTGGTTATCTATTTTGTATGTAATAGTGTGTATATGTTCAGTTTTAAATAAATACCAGTAAGTGAATGTGCATCTGTCTAGATGGAAAGACTAATGAATTACAGTGCAGATGAACAGTTATTCCCCAGTAATTATGGGTACTCAGCTATACAAATAGTATGCTGTGGTAGTATACCTCATTAAACATATATGTTTAGCTTTTGAGTTTCCTTGTTATTTGTGGAAACTTTTACCTTCCAGATTTAAAAGTACGTGTTTTTATTGAAGAGTAGAAGAAGCCAGGTGTCCCTGAAGAATTTTGTAAAGCTTTGTCATGAGAAATTTACTCTAGATTGAGTAGTTGTTAACTTAATATTTTAGAGGTTTTGTCTATATTTAATAACTTGGATTTCGTAAAAATAAGATTAAAGATGCCTTTTTGTTTACCAAAAAGCTATCTAATTTTATCCTTGATTAAAAAATTGTACCTTTTTAGATCAGTTCAATTAAAGATCGGAGCTTTTAAGTTCAGCTAAGGCAATTAAATAGGTAATATACTTGTTTATAGACTTTTGCTATGTAAGCTTATTGCTGTACCTTCTTAAAAGCACATATCCTCATTTTTGCTTTCTTGAATGATGATGGGAGTTCTAGGTGAATATGTGTCACGTTGTCAAATCAAAGACAGTGGTCCTTCTGCGGGAGGGGGAGCCCCCGGTACAAGTGCTGTGAGAAGACAGAGTGAAAAGATGGTGAAAGAGAAGCACTAATGAGTGATCTAAGCCTCCTTCTCCTTTGTCTCGGTCTAAGTACCTGTGTTCTCCTCTGACTGTCATTTTCTTCCCTACCAAATGCCGCCCCTAAAGACCAGGGTCTTGTACTTATGAACACAAATTTTAAAATATTAAGAAATGGATATATATTCAGTTATCTAATGAGAAAAGAGGATAAACTGTTTCTCACATTTAAATGGCTTCCTTAAAGTACAGTGGTCCTGGATTTGTAGCTGTAAATATATGTGTGTGTGTGTGTGTGCGTGTGTGTGTATGTGTATATATATGTACGTATATGTGTGTATATATAGGTATATACATGTGTATATATAGGTGTGTGTATATATATATATATATATATATATATATATATATATATATATATATATATAGTGGAATTTATAAAATATAGTTAATGACTTCCAGACAAGCTGTTGAAAATCGAGTCTTTCCTATAGTGCAAACCCCATGAGGACTGTAGAGCAGAGTGAAATCTGAGCAACAAGCAGCGACAGACCACCCATCCATCCCATGAAGCTTGTTAGTCTGGTACAGGTTAGTTTATTTGTGTATTATGTAAACTGTAAATTTTTTTAGGAATTGAGGTATATCAGTTGCCATTCATAGTGGATCATCAAATGTTATATTCAACCAGGTTTTACTTTTGTTTATTTTGTTCTTTTTAAGATCTGGTTGAGATGATATATGTGAAAGTGCTTTATAAACTATCAAATATTTGTAATGCAGGTATGTTTTAATTATATAATAACTGTTATTAGAATTAACCACTTTATCCTGTTAATAAGCATACCTCACTCCCAAATCAAGCCAGGGAGAGAGTTTATTATACTTTGTATTACTAGGTGAAAAATTATGAAAATCTTTTCTTCAGGATAAACATGTGGTATCACATGAGGAAATAATTATTAAAACTGTTTGAAACTTCCACCAAGATAAACTACTGTGGAAAAATTGTCTTTATTAAAAAGCATTCGTGTGAGCCCTGTGAGCATAGCATGTACTGACTGAGTAAAAACAAAGAAAATGAACAGTGAGAAAGTCTGTTAGGCCAGATCCGACATTACAGCAAACATTGCAGCTTAACTTCAAAACATACATCGCCACTAATGAGGTGAGAGCCCTGCATATTAATAAACCTACAGCTCCAGTCACAGCCATCATTACCCACATCAAACATAAATACAAGATTAACACCTATGCCATTTCTTTGGAAGATGTGAGAATGCCCTGGCATTAACTGCTCTCTCTTTCCCTGAGGATAATAAATAGAAATGGAAGGGTAATGAGAATAGAACTTAGATTAAGAAAATAAAATCGGCAGTCAGGCTGGGGCAGTCTTAACACAGATGGAGAAGTTTATAGAAAGAAAAAAACCTAGATAGTTGGTGTCCCAGGATATTTTTGTATATATGAACCTGGTTGGTTTCATCAATTTTCTCTAACAGGAGAGCTTTTTTATATTTTATATTATATATATATGTATTTAAAAATTTTTTTTGTATTATTCTGAAGGCAAATGCTGCCCAAATAGATTTGCGATTGGAGAAAGTAAGTGTTGTGGTTTCAATAGGCATGTTAGAAATTTCATTTTCTACCCCTGGCTCTACTTTTTATAAATCTGGCCTCATACATATTTTCCATTTGGTGCCAAAGCCAGTGTTTTTAGTTTGTTCATGGAGCAACTATTTATTTTTATCCCTACTGTGTTCCAGGCAGTTGTCTATGTAGTTGGGATACATCGATTTGTATAAAACAAAAGATTCTGACACTCATGGAACTTATACTCTAGCTGGGGTGGGGCAGGGTTGGGAAAGTAATGTCCGTAAGTAATGAACATAATAAAAAAAAAAATACGGAGTGTGTCAGAGGGTAGTTATTAATAGGGAGAAAAGAAAAAGTAGATCAGGCTTAGGGGAGGCAAAGGGCAGGTTGCAGTGTTCATCAGGTAGGCCTCATAGAGAAGATGAGATTGAAGCAAAGGCTTGAAGGAAGAGAGTTGCTATACAGGAAGGTATGTGGGGGAGCAGAGCAGACGATGCTGGTGGGATGTGCGTGGCGTGTTCGTGGAACAGCAAGGAGGCCAGTGTGGCACGCTGAGGATAGGGGTGAGGGTATTATCAGCTGTTAGGCAGTGTTACAGTAACCAGGTGAGTTATAGAAGCTCAGGTCAGGGAGACAGTCGTGAAGATGGGGAGAAGTGGTCAGATTCTGAATGTATTTTAAACGTAGAGTTAGAATTTCCTGATGGATTGCTTGTGGATTTTTAGAGGAAGAGAGGAGTCAAGTTTGCTTCAACTTTCAGCAGCAGTTCAGTGTGATAAAAAATGTTTCCTGCTACATTTTTTTTTTTCTGCTAAAAGAGAGACCTTCACTAAAATTAAAGAAAAACCTGATAATATCAAGTGCTGACAAAGAATACAGAGCAACTGAACTCTCATACATTGCTGGTGGGAATATGAAATGGTCCAGCCACTTTGGAAAGCAGTTTGGTACTGTCCCACAAAATGATTTGGCAATTGTACTCCACGCGGCTTTATTCATAATAGCCCCAAACTGGAAACAACTCCATTGTCTTTCAACTGGTGAATGAATAAACAAACTGTGGTACATCCAAACATACAATACTACTTAGCAATAATAGGGAACAAACTACTGATTCATGCAGTGACACAGATGCACCGTAAGTTCCTTATGCTAAGTGAAAGAAGCCAGACTCAAAGGGCTACCTATTGTGTCACTCTACGTATATGACATTCTGGAAAAGGCAAAGCAATAAGGATGGAAAATACATCAGTGGTTGCCCAAGGGTAGAGGAAGGGTTGACTATAAAGCTGTGAGGGAATTTTGGGAGATGTTGCAAATTCTATATCTTGAATTTGGTCGTGGTTATCAGACTGTACACATTTGTTAGAACACTTAGACTTATACACCTAGATAGGATGAATTTTACTGTAAATTATACCTCAGTAAATCAGACTTTAAAAAAAAAAGAAGAAGGAAGAAAAAGGAGGCATTCTTTTAATTCTTAGCAGTGCAGTGGAAGCTCTACTTTATTATTATTGTTATTTTTTTTCTTTTTTTGGCTGCATTGGGTCTTCATTGTGACATGCGGGATCTTTGCAGTGCACAGACTCTTCGTTGCAGCATGCCGGCTTCTCTCTAGTTGTGGCGTGCAGGCTTAGTTGCCCTGCGGCATGTGAGATCTTAGTTCCCCAACCAGGGATCAAACCCATGTCCCCTCCATTGGAAGGTGAATTCTTTACCACTGGAACACTAGGGAAGTCCCATGGAAGCTCTACTTTAGAAAGACGTTTCCCCTGCCCAAACAGACAGACCATTCTTTCAAGGGGTCTGGGTGAGTTTGTCATTATCATATCTCGTGGCTCCTGAAAAATCCTACCTAGGTTTGGTCTAGCAACTCACTAGCTTGAAAAAAAAAAAAAAAAAGACTCCTTCATCATTTAAGGATATCTGCAATGTCAGAAAGAGAAAGAGAGAGAGGGAGAAAGAGAGGGAGGGATGGGAGGAGGAAGGGAGAGAAAGAGAGAAACTTAAAAGTTGCTGTTATCCTTGGCCAGCAATTTGGAGCATCTGGAAATTGCACAGATTTTTCCTTCCTTAATTAACCTGTTTTTTACTCAGGTATTATTTAAGAACTGTAGATGTGCCGCACTGACTTGGTCTAACTTGGGACAATTTTTAAAAAGCTCAGTTTCTAAGTAGGAATAAAGTTTTATTTAAAGTCCCAACCCACTCCCGCTGACTGACTGCCTCGTTGTGTGACCCTGGAAAGGCAGGTGACTCTTACTCTCTGGGCCTCAGTTTCCCCATATATAAAATGAAGGGATGGCTAGATGGTCACTCAAGTTCCTTCAAGCACCAGGATTCTGGATTCTTTGATTTGTGACTGAAAGAAGTATGACATATTACCAAGGTACAAAGTAAGTCAGGTATATCGGAGAAGAAAGAAAACGAATGAGAATCCCTGCGAGTAGATTTTGCTATGAAAATAGTAGTAATAGTAATAATAATGAATATTAATTAGGCACTTACTCTGTACCAGACCCTGTTCTAAGTGCTTAACATGTATAAACTATTTTGTGTTCCTTCAAAATGGGGAACTCTGGGAAATATGAAATATTTTAGAACTAAAGAGGCTAAAATGCAAGCAAATATTAATAATTGAGAATCAAAGCAATGTGGCTTAGCTAAGAATAATGTTGCTTTCTAAACCAAGCTGATATAATCAATACAAAAGACATCTTTAAGGGGAAGGGTTTTTAAACTATAAAGTATACTGAAAATAAAATATTATCATTAACAAAGAGTTATAAAAAGGACATGCAAAGTTACAACTTAGATGGAAAGCAAAGGTATTCTTTTTTTAAAAATCTTTTTATTTTGAAATGATTGTAGATCCACAGGAAGTTGCCCCCAAAATGTACAGGAAGTTCACCTGCAAGGGCATCCTTTTTTTTTTTTTTAACATCTTTATTGGAGTATAATTGCTTTACAGTGGTGTGTTACTTTCTGCTTTATAACAAAGTGAATGAGTTATACATATACATATATCCCCATATCTCTTCCCCCTTGCATCTCCCTCCCTCCCACCCTCCCTATCCCACCCCTCTAGGTGGTCACAAAGCACCGAGCTGATCTCCCTGTGCTATGCGGCTGCTTCCCGCTAGCTATCTGTTTTACATTTGGTAGTGTATGTATGTCCATGCCACTCTCTCACTTTGTCCCAGCTTACCCTTCCCCTCCCCGTATCCTCAAGTCCATTCTCTAGTAGGTCTGCATCTTTATTCCTGTCTTGCCACTAGGTTCTTCATGACCTTATTTATTTATTTTTTTTTAAGATTCCATATATATGTGTTAGCATATGGTATTTGTTTTTCTCTTTCTGACTTACTTCACTCTGTATGACAGACTCTAGGTCCATCCACATCACTACAAATAACTCAATTTCATTTCTTTTTATGGCTGAGTAATATTCCATTGTATATATGTGCCACATCTTCTTTATCCATTCATCTGTCGATGGACACTTAGGTGGCTTCCATATCCTGGCTATTGTAAATAAAGCTGCAGTGAACACTGTGGTACATGACTCTCTTTGAATTATGGTTTTCTCAGGGTATATGTCCAGTAGTGGAATTGCAAGGGTTGTATGGTAGTTCTATTTTTAGTTTTTTAAGGAACCTCCATACTGTTCTCCATGGTGGCTGTATCAATTTACATTCCCACCAACAGTGCAGGAGGGTTCCCTTTTCTCCACACCCTCTCCAGCATTTATTGTTTGTAGATTTTTGGATGATGGCCATTCTGACTGGTGTGAGATGATATCTCATTATAGTTTTGATTTGCATTTCTCTAATGATTAGTGATGTTGAGCATTCTTTCATGTGTTTGTTGGCAATCTGTATATCTTCTTTGGAGAAATGTCTATTTAGGTCTTCTGCCCATTCTTGGATTGGGTTTTTTGTTTTTTTGATATTGAGCTGCATGAGCTGCTTGTAAATTTTGGAGATTAATCCTTTCTCAGTTGCTTCATTTGCAAATATGTTCTCCCATTCTGAGGGTTGTCTTTTTGTCTTGTTTATGGTTTCCTTTGCTGTGCAAAAGCTTTGAAGTTTCATTAGGTCCCATTTGTTTATTTTTATTTTTATTTCCATTTCTCTAGGAGGTGGGTCAAAAAGGATCTTGCTGTGATTTACGTCATAGAGTGTTCTGCCTATGTTTTCCTCTAAGAGTTTGATAGTGTCTGGCCTTACATTTAGGTCTCTAATCCATTTTGAGTTTATTTTTGTGTATGGTGTTAAGGAGTGTTCTAATTTCATTCTTTTACGTGTAGCTGTCCAGTTTTCCCAGCACCACTTATTGAAGAGGCTGTCTTTTCTCCACTGTATATTCTTGCCTCCTTTATCAAAGATAAGATGACCATATGTACATGGGTTTATCTCTGGGCTTTCTATCCTGTTCTATTCATCTATATTTCTGTTTTTGTGCCAGTACCATACTGTCTTGATTACTGCAGCTTTGTAGTATTGTCTGAAGTCCGGGAGCCTGATTCCTCCAGCTCCGTTTTTCTTTCTCAAGATTGCTTTGGCTATTCAGGGTCTTTTGTTTTTCCATACAAATTGTGAAATTTTTTGTTCTAGTTCTGTGAAAAATGCCATTGGTAGTTTGATAGGGATTGCGCTGAATCTGTAGATTGCTTTGGGTAGTAGAGTCATTTTCACAATGTTGATTCTTCCTATCCAAGAACATGGTATATCTCTCCATCTATTTGTATCATCTTTAATTTCTTTCATCAGTGTCTTATAATTTTCTGCATACAGGTCTTTTGTCTCCTTAGGTAGATTTATTCCTAGATATTTTATTCTTTTTGTTGCAGTGGTAAATGGGAGTGCTTTCTTAATTTCTCTTTCAGATTTTTTATCATTCGTGTATAGAATGCAAGAGATTTCTGTGCATTAATTTTGTATCCTGCTACTTTACCAAATTCATTGATTAGCTCTAGTAGTTTTCTGGTAGCATCTTTAGGATTCTCTATGTATAGTATCATGTCATCTGCAAACAGTGACAGCTTTACTTCTTTTCTGATTTGGATTCCTTTTATTTCTTTTTCTTCTCTGATTGCTGTAGCTAAAACTTCCAAAACTGTATTGAATAATAGTGGTGAGAGTGGGCAACCTTGTCTTCTTCCTGATCTTAGTGAAAATGGTTTCAGTTTTTCACCATTGAGGATGATGTTGGCTGTGGGTTTGTCCTATATGGCCTTTATTACGTTGAGGTAAGTTCCCTCTATGGCTACCTTCTGGAGGGTTTTTATCATAAATGGGTGTTGAATTTTGTCAAAAGCTTTTTCTGCATCTATTGAGATTATCATATGGTTTTTCTCCTTCAGTTTGTTAATATGGTTTATCACATTGATTGATTTGCGTATATTGAAGAATCCTTGCATTCCTGGGATAAACCCCACTTGATCATGGTGTATGATCCTTTTAATGTGCTGTTGGATTCTGTTTGCTAGTATTCTGTTGAGGATTTTTGCATCTATGCTCATCAGTGATATTGGCCTGTAGTTTTCTTTCTTTGTGACATCTTTGTCTGGTTTTGGTATCAGGGTGATGGTGGCCTCGTAGAATGAGTTTGGGAGTGTTCCTCCCTCTGCTATATTTTGGAAGAGTTTGAGAAGGATAGGTGTTAGCTCGTCTCTAAATGTTTGATAGAATTTGCCTGTGAAGCCATCTGGTCCTGGGCTTTTGTTTGTTGGAAGATTTTCACACAGTTTCAGTTTCAGTGCTTGTGATTGGTCTGTTCATATTTTCTGTTTCTTCCTGGTTCAGTCTCGGAAGGTTATGCTTTTCTAAGAATTTGTCCATTTCTTCCAGGTTGTCCATTTTATTGGCATATAGTTGCTTGTAATAATCTCTCATGATCCTTTGTATTTCTAGTGTCAGTTGTTACTTCTTTTTTTTCTATTTCTATTGATTTGAGTCTTCTCCCTTTTTTTCTTGATGAGTCTCGCTAATGGTTTATCAATTTTATTTATCTTCTCAAAGAACCAGCTTTTAATTTTATTGATCTTTGCTATCGTTTCCTTCATTTCTTTTTCATTTATTTCTGATCTGCTCTTTATGATTTCTTTCCTTCTGCTAACTTTGGGTTTTTTTGTTCTTCTTTCTCTAATTGCTTTAGGTGTAAGGTTAGGTTGTTTATTTGAGATGTTTCTTGTTTCTTGAGGTAGGATTGTATTGCTGTAAACTTCCCTCTTAGAACTGCTTTTGCTGCATCCCATAGGTTTTGGGTCGTTGTGTTTTCATTGTCATTTGTTTCTAGGTATTTTTTGATTTCTTCTTTGATTTCTTCAGTGATCTCTTGTTTACTAAGTAGTGTATTGTTTAGCCTCCATGTGTTTGTATTTTTTACAGATTTTTTTCCTGTAATTGATATGTAGTCTCATAGTGTTGTGCTTGGAAACGACACTTGATACGATTTCAATTTTCTTAAATTTACCAAGGCTTGATTTGTGACCGAAGATATGATCTATCCTGGAGAATGTTCCATGAGCCCTTGAGAAGAAAGTGTATTCTGTTGTTTTTGGATGGAATGTCCTATAAATATCAATTAAGTCCATCTTGTTTATTAATGTATCATTTAAAGCTTGTGTTTCCTTATTTATTTTCATTTTGGATGATCTGTCCGTTGGTGAAAGTGAGGTGTTAAAGTCCACTGCTGTGATTGTGTTCCTGTCGATTTCCCCTTTTATGGCTGTTAGTATTTGCCTTATGTGTTGAGGTGCTCCTGTGTTGGGTGCATAAATATTTACAATTGTTATATCTGTTTCTTGGATCAATCCCTTGATCATTATGTAGTGTCCTTCTTTGTCTCTTGTAATAGTCTTTATTTTAAAGTCTATTTTGTCTGATACGAGAATTGCTACTCCAGCTTTCTTTTGATTTCCATTTGCATGGAATATCTTTTTCCATCCCCTCACTTTCAGTCTGTATGTGTCCCTAGGTCTGAAGTGGGTCTCTTGTAGACAGCATATATATGGGTCTTGTTTTTGTATCCATTCAGCCAGTCTATGTCTTTTGGTTGGAGCATTTAATCCATTTACATTTAAGGTAATTATCAATATGTATGTTCCTATTACCATTTTCTTAATTGTTTTGGGTTTGTTATTGTAGGTCTTTTCCTTCTCTTGTTTTTCCTGCCTAGAGAAGTTTATTTAGCATTTGTTGTAAAGCTGGTTTGGTGGTGCTGAATTCTCTTAGCTTTTGCTTGTCTGTAAAGGTTTTAATTTCTCTGTCAAATCTGAATGAGATCCTTGCTGGGTAGAGTAATCTCGGTTGTAGGTTTTTCCCCTTCATCACTTTAAGTATGTCCTGCCACTCCCTTCTAGCTTGCAGAGTTTCTGCTGAAAGATCAGCTGTTAACCTTATGGGGATTCCCTTGTATGTTATTTGTCGTTTTTCCCTTGCTGCTTTTAATATTTGTTCTTTGTATTTAATTTTTGATAGTTTGATTAATATGTGTCTTGGCGTGTTTCTCCTTGGATTTATCCTGTATGGGACTCTCTGTGCTTCCTGGACTTGATTAACTATTTCCTTTCCCATATTAGGGGAGTTTTCAACTATAATCTCTTCAAATATTTTGTCAGTCCCTTTCTTTTTCTTTTCTTCTTCTGGGACCCCTATAATTCGAATGTTGGTGTGTTTAATGTTGTCCCAGAGGTCTGTGAGACTGTCCTCAAGGGCATCGTTTTTAAAGAAGGAATTTGGAAGAAAATTGGAGGCTAATAATCCAGAAGAGTGTAGACAGGTGAATGTTACATACATTTGCTAATACCTTTTAAATGAGATCAGCATAAATTTTAAGACTTAAAAAATGTTATAAGAATATTTATATTATGGGAACATATGTATATGTATAACTGATTCACTTTGTTATAAAGCAGAAACTGACACACCATTGTAAAGCAATTATACTCTAATAAAGATGTTAAAAAAAAGAATATATTATATTCCAAATTATTTTATTATAGTTATTAAATGAGAAAAGAGGAATGAGATGGTAGAAGTAAAACCTTTGAATTCCTTAGGAAAGGAACTTTGATGTCAAGGTGGTAGTGTTAAAAGAGTACCTTGGTGTATGTAAAAGTTGGGAATTGTGGTGGAAAGAAACTTAGGGAATGATCATTTGCTGGTTAGTGATTCTTTAGGGAACAGATTGTTGGAAAACATTAGTATCAGTGGAAAACTAACCTGATTAATTTTAGGTAATGTATGAAGAAATGTAATATGCCCAAACTTTCATAACCTCTTTTGCAGAGATATTTACAGTTGGTGCTTACTCATAGGTGAGTTTTATTTTTGCTATCTGGAGGACCAGACACAGGTTTTAAAAGAACTGGTTAGTGTTTGAGCAACCCAAGACATTTTAAAAGGAATCATCCCAGTTGGTTTTATGTTGTAATACATGATGATGAGAGGACTGGGGTGTGTGGGCTCCTTCCCTAGGCTTTGTGACTGCTTAGCCAAATGTGTCTGGAGGGAGGCATTTAGCAAGTGCTGATGGTGGGAGCACAGTTACATCTTGGCTCCTGTTTTTATTTTTATTTATATATTTATTTATTTTAACATCTTTATTGGAGTATAATTGCTTTACAATGGTGTGTTAGTTTCTGCTGTATAACTAAGTGAATCAGCTATACATATACATACATCCCCATATCTCCTCCTTCTTGCGTCTCCCTTCCACCCTCCCTATCCCACCCCTCTAGGTGGTCACAAAGCACCGAGCTGATCTCCCTGTGCTATGCAGCTGCTTCCCACTAGCTATCTATTTACATTTGGTAGTGTATATGTGTCCATTTGGCTCCTGTTTTTAAATTGTTTAAGTATTGTCCTTTAAATGTAAATATTAATCACATGCCAGTGATGTAGTAGATTGTAACTTACGAACACTTGGGTTTTTGGTGGAAAAAAAAAGACTTAGCCCATTAACTGAGGTAAACAAACTAATTTAATGACTCTGGGTTGTTGGTTTTTCTGCAGCTCTGACTCTCCACACAAATGAACATCTCTAAATATTAAGCCTCCTTCCCCACGTTGGTCATTCATTCTCTTTCCCTCGGGTAATCACTAGGGATTTCTGTATTTGTGGTAATGATTCTCAAGACAAGAAACCCCGTATAGCATTACTTAAAAGTGTTCTTTTAAGGAATGCATGTCTAGAGTATATGAAAAACTATCAAAATTCAACAGCAAAAAAACCCAAACAATCCCAATAAAAAATGAGCAAAAGACATGAAGAGACAGTCCACTGAAGAGGATATACAAATGGCAAATAAGCACAGGAAAGGATTTCAGCATCATTAGCCGTTAAGGCAATGCAAATTAAAACCACAGCGAGATATTACTACATACCTACCAGAATGGCTAAAATTTTTAAAACAGTGATAACACCAAATGCCGGCAAGGATGCAGAGAAATTAGATCATTAATACATTGCTGATAGGAATGTAAAATGATACAGACCCCCCCAGAAAACAATTTGGTATTTCTTGAAAATCTAAACATGCAACTACCACATGACCCAGCAATTGCACTCCTGGGCATTTATCCCAGAGAAATGAAGACTTACGTTTACACAAAAAGGAGTTCACAAATGTTTATAGTATCTTTGCTCATAATAACCAAAAACTGGAAACAACCCCAGTGTCCTTTAATGAGTGAATGGTTAAACAAGCTGTGCTACATTCATACCATATACTACTACTCAGCAATAAAAAGGAATGAACTATTGATATATATAACCTGGATGAATCTCCAGAGAATTATGCCAAGTAAAAAAGCCAGTCACAAAAGGTTACATACTGTGTGATTCCATTTTTATAAGATTCTTGAAATGACAAAATTACAGAAATGGAGAGTAAATTAGTGGTTTCCAGAGGCTAATGAGAGGATGCAGGGGTAGGCGGGAAGTGGTGTGGCTATAAAAGGATGTGGTGATGGACACATTCTCTCTCTTGACTGTATCAGTGTCAGTGCCCTGTTTGTGATATTGTACAACAGTTTTTCAGGATGTCACTGTTGGGAGGAAATGGGTAGAGGGTATACAGGATGTCTATTATTTTTTACAACTGCATATGAGTCTACAATTATCTCAAAATAAAGAGCTTAATAATAAAGAATATGTGATTGTTCTATGATTGTCTGCATTTGGGTGATCTACTTCATCAGAGAGGGTTTTCCTGGACTTAGTTTTTCTTTTATCCATGTGTCTGTGGTAAGATTTATCATAGGCAGAGTCATCCCTTTTAGGACATCTCTAAAAGGGTGAGGAACCCAGGGGAATTACCGTGCAAGCCACCTCCCCCTCCCTTTCTAAAAATGAGTATCAGTGGAAGCCTTAGGGAAGAGAAGAGAAGAAGTCATGTGCCATAGAGGGAAGGAATACAAGTAGTCTGAGAGGGTATTTAGTCCTCCTGTTACCTCCCCTAAGATCCTTCTGCCTTGCTGGGGATTGGGATTTAAAGTAGATTATGTGATCATTGTGGGTTTGACTCACAGTTCTTTATGGCACCCGAATATATGCCCCTCACCTTTATGATGAGCCCCTGTCTAACCACCCAGCACAATGCACTCAGTGGTCTGATGGATGTTTGATTCACCAAGCCCTGAGCACAGCTTTGTCTCTCATGCAAACTATGAAGTTTTAGGATCTTATCAGAGGGCGAGGGAGAACAGCTGTATGCTGGGTCATTTCTGTTGGTAGAGGTTGGAGGCCACAGTTAATTTATGGCACTGATTGTGTGCCAGTCCATATTTGTTAGATGAATAAATTGAATCACAGTTTTCTGGGAATAATATTTTTCTCCTGGAATTTTTTGTAGTGTGGCTTAATTGGATGACCTTTGTTCCTCTTTAGTATTAAAGTAAGATATTTATCCTCAGAGAGAATATCCTGCCAAGAATGTTTAGCAGTTAGAAGACCTCTCCATGTCTGTCCCTTTCTCCAAAGGCATGGTTTAAGGTGGTCAGCACCATGGAAATTAAATCCATTCTTTTGCTGTTGGAGGATACAGTTCCTTCTGGATTGGGTGCAGTTATTATTGTTATTAATATTATCATTCATTGAGTGCCTTTCTGTGTTTCAGACGAGGAAACTAAAGCTTAAAAAGGATAAATAACTTAGTCATAAGGAAGGTGATAACTGGTGGGTAGCCTAATGGAATAGATCTATATTTAGGGTCAGATCCAGATTTAAGTTCTGCTTCTGCTTCTGCTTCTTCTTAATACAACTCAGCTATGTGACCTTGGATCAGTTCCTTAACCTCTTTGAGATTGTAGCACTTTGTCTGGCACATAATAGATATTGTTATAGTTCAAATAACTGCTTCTCAAGACAAGCAGTAAGAGGTTAAGTGAAAGAATAGTTAGAACCTTCCCCAAACTTCCCTCCTATATCTACTTTATGTGAGAAGTGGAAAAATCTAAAATAAAATGTATGAAGATCAGCCCAGCTATTCAAGGTCAAAACTGGGATAGTAATCGAGCCCATAAATTGAGATGAGATTTATCTCATAAACATAATACAGTTTGTTAAGGCTTAAGAGTTAGGATTGTAGTCTATAGTTGTGTGACCTTGAGCAAGTAATTTCATTAACTTCAGCCTCAATTTACTCGTCTATAAAATGGGGTTAATAATAGTACCTATCTCAAGGGTTATGATGAGAATTAAATGAGATATAATATGTATGAGGATAATGCATTTAGTCCAGTGTTTGGCATATAGCAAGTGCCAAAGAAGTGTTATCTCTAATTTTTGTTATTTCTTTAGAACAATTTACCAGAGTTGGTCTTCTGGACATGCTACTCCAAGTCAACTCTACGATCAAAATGTATCTTATAATTTATTTATGCGTTCAGTGTTGTATTCCATTGCTTTCTTTCCTTTTTCACTGAAAAACTTGTAATTGGTGGTATCTTAGACTTGTGGGAATTAAGTTGTTCAGAACTGGGGCAGAGTATAGGTCCCTTCCGACCCCCAGGAACCTGTTCCTCCACACCCGGTATTTCCCGTACATCAAACAGAGGATGTTGCTGGGTAGGAATCTAAAATCCACCACATTAGAAGGAAACCTCTTTTACTTACTGAAAGGAAGGCAGAATTGAGAAGCCTGGGCCTTTTTTGCCCCTGGTATTAACCTTGTAAATGCTGCATGTCTTCTGCATTTGTCATACATGAAGAGGGAAAACCATGTTTGTTGCTTCCATTCAGAACTGAGTCATGAGACTCTAGATAATAACTGCCATTTAGGATGGCTAATTATGCTGCTTAATTTTATTTAAGGCTTTTGCAAGAATATTTGGATGACCTACCCTTTGTTGTGTGATGGAATGATTAGAATAACTTTTATATTGCATTGTGGTTTTCTCTTAAGTGTGTTCCTGTTGTGCACAGATGAATTTGTAATGTAGAAATGTCAGCATAGTCTATGTTTAATTGTACCTGCTGTTCTCATTCAGTAGAAAGCAGTCTCCAAGAAATAACTAGATAAATATATTAGTTGTTGTCTTTTCATAAGACAATTAAACATAATGAAAAAAGCGCCCTGGCATAGTGCTAGGAGAGCTTACTAGGTATGAAGACCTGCTAATGTGTCTTCTGGCTCCTGGTAAACTGAGACTGGCTTCCTGGCATTCAAGCAAAATAGTGTAATTGCTTTATAGAGGGGAAAAAGTTGAAGAGAAGTTTATTTCTGCTTCCATTATCATCCCACAGGAGAGCCACATACCGTATTTTAAAACTGAACTCGTGTTTCCTTAAGGACTGCACCGTGCTTATTTCTAAAAGCATTCAGTGAGGTTTACACATGAAAGCGCAGAGCAAATTAAATATTTTAAATATGCTACCAAGGGGGAAGGGGGTGGGGTGGGAGGAACTGGGAGATTGGGATTGACACATATACACTACTGATACTATGTATAAAATAGACAACTGATGGGAACATACTGTATAGCACGGGGAGCTCTACTTAATGCACTGTGGTGACTTAAATGCGAGGGAAATCCAAAAGGGAGGGGATATATGTATATGTATGGCTGATTCATTTTGCTGTGCAGTAGAAGCTAACACAGCATTGTAAAGCAACTATACTCCAGTAAAAATTAAAAAAAAAAAAAAAAAGACAAAATGGAGACCAGAAGGGAGCAGAAGTGGGAGATATCACCAGCACCTGATATGAACAGATCACAGCAAAAAGGGAATCCTCAGTTCTCAAGAATTTCCTTTTCTGAAAAGAGAAAGCATAGAATTGCGCGTAGGAAGTCACGACTTTCTTTGTGACTAAACTTAAAGGAAATTGATGTGTAGAGCCCTGTGTAAAGCACGTTGGATAACTCCAGCTGTAGTTCTGTGAAAGAGGTTTTATTTATGTGTTTTGAGCAGCCCCCTCGGTCCCCAGCCATTTCCTGACCAGGGATCGCCTCCCACTCTGACCCCTGATTGTGTTGGGGGTGGGTCTTGGTAGTAGGCAGAGGAGCCTTTTGTGAAGAGCTGCAGAAAGCCCATGCTCTGTGGGCCTTTATGAGCAAGCTTCAGCTTGATGCTGTTCATGTGGGTTGTTTAATGGCTAATTGATACAGCATGTGTAAAGATACAGTTTCCTGCTTGAGGCTGTTATTGGTGGCAACATGGGTTTGTCTCAACATGATACCAATTTCCACAGTCAATTTGGTCAATTCAGTGAAGGAAAAAAAAAAAAAGTCAGTCCAGCCTGAAAATCAGTCAAAGGAGTTACTAGAGGTTATTGTGGCAACTATGGTTGGTTGATCAAAATGTTCATGTTTGAACCATTTGTTTTCACATTTTGTATACATAGCCTTAGTCATTTTGAGAAATAATCTTAAATACACAGAAGTAACATTTAAAATTTAGTATCTTTTAAAAAATATCTATAATCACAATCAGGCTTTCTAGAACATATCATTTTTGAGAGGGATGACCATTTTACCATTGATATGTAGTATACGATCAGTGTAAACAACTGATGCCTCATATTTTGTTATAAATAGAGTAAGAAGGTGACCACAGAGATCACAAAGGACCTGAAAAACTATGGAGAAGTTATCAATAAAAAGGAGTTAAAAAATTGTGCTTTGGGCTGATTTTTAAAACCACTTTATTGTTATATAACTTATGTATCATAAAGCTCACCCGTTTTAAGTGTGCGATTCAGGAATTTTTAATAAATTATAGAATTGTGTAACCATAACCATAATCCATCTGAGAACATTTTCCTTCACCCCAAAAAAGAATCCACCTGCCCACTTGCCATCAGTTCCTGCTCCTAGCCCCAGCTTCTGCGAACCACTAATCTATTTTCTGAATTTATAGATTTGCCTTTTTTAGACATTTTATATAAACAGATTAATACAACAGGAAGTCTTTTCTATCTCACTTCTTTCATTTAGCATAATCTTTTTGTGGTTTATCCATTTAGTAGCATGGGTGTGTCAGCAGTCCATTCCTTTTTTCTAATATCTTTTTTAAATTGAGGTATAATTGGCATACAACATTATATCAGTTACAGGTGTGTAACATAATGATTTGATGTTTGTATATATTATGAAGTGATCACCACAATCAACCTAGTTAACATATGTTATCATACATAGTTAGAGAATTTTTTTCTTGTTTTGAGAACTTTGATGATTTATTCTCTTAGCAACTTTAAAATATATAATACAGTATTATTAAATGTAGTTGCCATATTGTACATTACATCCCTGTGACATACTTATTTTAAAAACGGAAGTTTGTACCTTAAGACTCCTTTCACCCATTTTGCCCACACCCCCCTCCCCCTTCTCTGGCAAACCACCAATCTGTTCTCTGTATCTATGAGCTTGTTTTGTTGTTGTTGTTGTTTTTAGATTCCACTTATAAGTGAGATCACATGGTATTTGTCTTTCTCTATCTGATTATCTCACTTAGCATAATGCCCTCAAGATCCATCCATGTTGTCTCAAATGGCAAGATTTCATTGTTTTTTATAGCCAAAAAATATCCCATTGTATATATATATGTGTGTGTGTGTGTGTGTGTGTGTGTGTGTGTGTGTATATATATATATACATACATACATATATACCACATTTTCTTTGTTGATGGACATTTAGGTTATTTCCCTATTCAGCTATTGTAAATAATGCTGAGTGAACATGGGGGTGTATATATCTTTTGGAGTTAGTGTTTTTGTTTTCTTTGGATAAATACCCAGAAGTGGAGTTGCTGGATCTTATGGTAGTTCTATTTTTAATATTTTAAGGAACCTCCATACTTTCTTCCATAGTGGGTATGCCAATTAATATTTCCATCATCTGTGCACAGGGTTCCCTTTTCTCCACATCCTTGCTAACACTTGTTATTTCTTGTCTTTTTGATAATAGCCATTCGAATAGATGTGAGGTGATATCTCACTGTGGTTTTGATTTGCATTTCCCTGATGATTAATTATTGATGTGGAGCACCTTTTCATGTACCTGTTGGCCGTCTGTATGTCTTGTTTAGAAAAATGTCTATTCACATCCTCTGTTCATTATTTAAATCAGATTGGCTTTTTTTGCTATTAAGTTTTATGAGTTCTTTATATATTTTAGATATTAACCCTTTATCAGATACATGATTTGCAAATATTTTCTCTCATTCAGTTGGTTGCCTTTCCATTTTGTTGATGGTTTCCTTTGCTCTGTAAAGCTTTTTAGTTTCAGGTAGTCCCACTTGTTTAATTTTGCTTTTGTTGCCTTTGCTTTTGATGTCAAATCCAAAAAAATCATTATCAAGACTGATGTCATGGAGCTTACCCCCTATGTTTTCTTTGAGGAGTTTTATGGCTTCAGGTCTTATACGCAAGTCTTTAATCCATTTCGAGTGAATTTTTATGTATTGTAAGATAGTGATCCAGTTTCATTTTTTAAAATGTCACTGTCCATTTTTTCCAACACCATTTATTTAAGAGACTGTCCTTTTTTCAGTATATTATATATTCTTGGCTTCTTTGTCATCAGTTAATTGACTGTATAAGCATGGGTTTATTTCTGAGCTCTCTGTTCATTGATCTGTGTGTCTTTTTATGCCCATATCATACTGTTTTGATTACTCTAACTTTGTGTTATTGTTTGAAATCAGGGAGCATGATGCCTCTAGCTTTGTTTTTCTTTTTCTCAAGATTGCTTTGGCTATTCAGGGTCTGTTGTGGTTCTGTACAAATTTTAGAATTGTTTGTTCCATTTCTGTGAAAAATGCCATTGGAATTTTGATAAGGATTGCATCAAATCTGTAGACTGCTTTGAGTAAGATGGACATTTTAATAATATTAATACTTCCAATCCATGAGTATAGAATATCTTTCCATTTTTGGTGTCTTCTTCAGTTTCTTTCATCTGGGTCTTACAATTTTCAGTGTACAGGTCTTTCACCTCCTTGCTTAAATTTATTCCCTAGATATTTTATTCATTTTGATACAGTTGTAAAGGGGATTGTTTTCTTCATTTCTCTTCCTGATAGTTCATTATTGGTGTAAGCAAAACAACAGATTTCTGTGTATTGATTTTGTATCCTGCAAGTTTACTGGATTTACTTATTAGTTCTAACAGTTTTTTGGTGGGGGTGTTTAGGGTTTTTTATATATACTATCATGACATCTGCAAATAATGACAATTTTACTTTTTCCTTTCCAATTTGGATGGCTTTTATTTCTTTTTCTTACCTAATTGTTCTGGCTAGGACTGCCTATACTATGTTGAATAAAAGTGACAAAAGTGTGTATCCTTGTCTTCTTCTTTACCTTAGAAGAAAAGCTTTTAGCTTTTCACCATTGAGTGTGATGTTAGCTGTGGGCTTGTCTTATATGGCCTTTATTATGTGGAGGTATGTTCCCTCTGTACCCACTTTGTTGAGAGTCTTTATCATAAAAGGATGTTGAATTTTTGTCAAATGCTTTTACTGCATCTATTGAGATGATTGTAGAATTTTCATCCTTTATTTTGTTAGTGTTGTGTATCATGTTGATTGATTTGTATATGTTGAACCATCCTTGCATCCCTGTAATAAATCCCACTTCATCATGGTATAGGATTCTTTTAATGTGCTGTTGAGTTCAGTTTGCTAAAATTTTGTTAAGAATTTTGTCATTTGTGTTCATCAGGGATATTGGCCTCTAATTTTCTTTTTCTGTGGTATTTTTGTCTGGTTTTGGCATCAGGGTAATGCTGGCCTTGTAAAATGAGTTTGGAAATGTTACCTCCTCTTCTATTTTTTGGAAGAGTTTGAGAAGAATTGGTATTAATTTTTCTTTGAATGCTTGGTAGAATTCACTAGTGAAGCTATCTGGTCCTGGTTTTTTGTTTGAAGGCAGTTTTAAAATTACTGATTCAATCTCCTTCCTAGTAATTGGTCTCTTTAGATTTTCTGTTTCTTCATGATTCAGTCTTGGAAGTTTGTAGGTTTCTAGGAATTTATCCATTTCTTCTAGGTCATCTAATTTGTTGGTGTATAATTGTTCATAGTAGTTTCTTATGATCCTTTGTATTTCTGTGGTGTCAGCTATAACACCTCTTCTGTCATTTCTTTTTTTTTTTTTAACATCTTTATTGGAGTATCATTGGTTTACAATGGTCTGTTAGTTTCTCCTACATAAAAAAGTGAATCAGCTATACATATACATATATCCCCATATCTCCTCCCTCTTGTGTCTCCCTCCCTCCCACCCTCCCTATCCCACCCCTCTAGGTAATCACAAAGCACCCAGCTGATCTCCCTGTGCTATGCGGCTGCTTCCCACTAGCTATCTATTTTACACTTGGTAGTGTATATATGTCCATGCCACTCTCTCTCTTCGTCCCAGCTTACCCTTCCCCCTCCCCATGTCCTCAGGTCCATTCTCTACATCTGCGTCTTTATTCCTGTCCTGCCCGTAGGTTCTTCAGAACCTTTTTTTTTTTTTAGATTCCATATATATGTGTTAGCATATGGTATTTATTTTCCTCTTTCTGACTTACTACACTCTGTATGACAGTCTCTAGGTCCATCCACCTCACTATAAATAACTCAAATTCGTTTCTTTTTATGACTGAGTAGTATTCCATTGTATGTATGTGCCACATCTTCTTTATCCTTTCATCTGTCGATGGACAGGTTGCTTCCATGTCCTGACTATTGTAAATAGAGCTGCAATGAACATTCTGGTACATGACTCTTTTTGAATTATGGTTTTCTCAGGGTATACACCCTGTAGTGGGATTGCTGGGTCGTATGGTAGTTATATTTTTAGTTTTTTAAGGAACCTCCATAGTGTCCTCCATAGTGGCTGTATCAATTTACATTCCCACCAACAGTGCAAGAGGGTTCTCTTTTCTCCACACCCTCTCCAGCATTTACTGTTTGTAGATTTTTTTCATGATGGCCATTCTGACTGGTGTGAGGTGATACCTCATTGTAGTTTTGATTTGCATTTCTCTAATGATTAGTGATGTTGAGCATCCTTTCATGTATTTGTTGGCAATCTGTATATCTTCTTTGGAGAAATGTCTTTTTAGGTCTTCTGCCCATTTTTGGATTGGGTTGTTTGTTTTTTGGATATTGAGCTGCATGAGCTGCTTGTAAATTTTGCAGATGAATCCTTTGTCAGTTGCTTCATTTGCAAATATTTTCTCCCATTCTGAGGGTTGTCTTTTCATCTTGTTTATGGTTTCCTTTGCTGGGCAAAAGCTTTTAAGTTTCATTAGGTCCATTTGTTTTTTTTTGTTTTTACTTCCATTTTTCTAGGAGGTGAGTCAAAAAGGATCTTGCTGTGATTCATGTCATAGAGTGTTCTGCCTATGTTTTCCTCTAAGAGTTTATAGTGTCTGGCCTTACATTTAGGTGTTTAATCCATTTTGAGTTTATTTTTGTGTATGGTGTTAGGGAGTGTTCTAATTTCATTCTTTTACATGTAGCTGTCCAGTTTTCCCAGCACCACTTATTGAGGAGGCTGTCTTTTTCTCCATTGCATACTCTTGCCTCCTTTCTCAAAAATAAGGTGACCATATGTGCGTGGGTTTATCTCTGGGCTTTCTGTCCTGTTCCATTGATCTGTATTTCTGTTTTTGTGCCAGTACCATACAGTCTTGATTACTGTAGCTTTGTCGTATAGTCTGAAGTCTGGGAGCCTGATTCCTCCAGCTCCGTTTTTCTTTCTCAAGATTGCTTTGGCTATTTGGGGTCTTTTGTGTTTCCATACAAATTGTGAGATTTTTTGTTCTAGTTCTGTGAAAAATGCCTTTGGTAGTTTGATAGGGATTGCACTGAATCTGTAGATGATTTTGGGTAGTAGAGTCATTTTCGCAATGTTGATTCTTCCAATCCAAGAACATGGTATATCTCTCCATGTGTTTGTATCATCTTTAATTTCTTTCATCACTGTCTTATAGTTTTTCTGTATACGGGTCTTTTGTCTCCTTAAGTAGGTTTATTCCTAGGTATTTTATTCTTTTCGTTGCAGTGGTAAATGGGAGTGTTTCCTAAATTTCTCTTTCAGATTTTTCATCATTAGTATATAGGAAAGCAGGAGATTTCTGTGCATTAATTTTGTTTCCTGCAACTTTACCAAATTCATTAATTAGCTCTAATAGTTTTCTGGTAGCATCTTTAGGATTCTCTATGTATAGTATCACGTCATCTGTAAACAGTGACAGCTTTACTTCTTTTCCGATTTGGATTCTTTTTATTTCTTGTTCTTCTCTGATTGCTGTGGCTAAAACTTCCAAAACTGTGTTGAATAATAGTGGTGAGAGTGGGCAACCTTGTCTTGTTCCTGATCTTAGAGGAAATGGTTTCAGTTTTTCACCATTGAGAACGATGTTGGCTGTGAGTTTGTCCTATATGGCCTTTATTATGTTAAGGTAAGTTCCCTCTATGCCTACTTTCTGGAGGGTTTTTATCATAAATGGGGGCTGAATTTAGTCAAAAGCTTTTTCTGCATCTTTTGAGATTATCATATGGTTTTTCTCCTTCAATTTGTTAATATGGTTTATCACATTGATTAATTTGCGTATATTGAATCCTTGCATTCTTAGGATAAACCCCATCTGATCATGGTGTATGATCCTTTTAATGTGCTGTTGGATGCTGTTTGCTAGTATTTTGTTGAGGATTTTTGCATCTGTGTTCATCAGTGATATTGGCCTGTAGTTTTCTTTCTTTGTGACATCTTTGTCTGGTTTTGGTATCAGAGTGATGGTGGCCTCGTAGAATGAGTTTGGGAGTGTTCTTCCCTCTGCTATATTTTGGAAGAGTTTGAGAAGGATAGGTATTAGCTCTTCTCTAAATGTTTGATAGAATTCGCCTGTGAAGCCGTGTGGTCCTGGGCTTCTGTTTGTTGGAAGCTTTTTAATCACAGTCTCAATTTCAGTGCTTGTGATTGGTCTGTTCATATTTTCTGTTTCTTCCTGGTTCAGTCTCGGAAGGTTGTGCTTTTCTAAGAATTTGTCCATTTCTTCCAGGTTGTCCATTTTATTGGCATATAGTTGCTTGTAGTAATCTCTCATGATCCTTTGTATTTCTGCAGCGTCAGTTATTACTTCTCCTTTTTCATTTCTAATTCTCTTGATTTGAGTCTTCTCCCTTTTTTTCTTGATGAGTCTGGCTAGTGGTTTATCAATTTTGTTTATCTTCTCAAAGAACCAGCTTTTAGTTTTATTGATCTTTGCTACTGTTTCCTTCATTTCTTTTTCATTTATTTCTGATCTGATCTTTATGATTTCTTTCCTTCTGCTAACTCTGGGGATTTTTTGTTCTTCTTTCTCTAATTGCTTTAGGTGTAAGGTTAGGTTGTTTATTTGAGATGTTTCTTGTTTCTTGAGGTAAGATTGTATTGCTGTAAACTACCCTCTTAGAAGTGCTTTTGCTGCATCCCATAGGTTTTGGGTCGTTGTGTTTTCATTGTCATCTGTTTCTAGGTATTTTTTGATTTCCTCTTTGATTTTTTCAGTGATCTCTTGGTTATTAAGTAGTGTATTGTTTAACCTCCATGTGTTCGTATTTTTTACAGATTTTTTCCTGTAATTGATATCTAGTCTCATAGCGTTGTGGTCGGAAAAGACACTTGATACGATTTCAGTTTTCTTAAATTTACCAAGGCTTGATTTGTGACCCAAGATATGATGTATCCTGGAGAATGTTCCATGAGCACTTGAGAAGAAAGTGTATTCTGTTGTTTTTGGATGGAATGTCCTATAAATATCAATTAAGTCCATCTTGTTTAATGTATCATTTAAAGCTTGTGTTTCCTTATTTATTTTCATTTTGGATGATCTGTCCATTGGTGAAAGTGGGGTGTTAAAGTCACCTACTATGATTGTGTTACTGTCGATTTCCGCTTTTATGGCTGTTAGTATTTGCCTTATGTGTTGAGGTGCTCCTGTGTTGGGTGCATAAATATTTACAATTGTTATATCTGTTTCTTGGATCAATCCCTTGATCATTATGTAGTGTCCTTCTTTGTCTCTTGTAATAGTCTTTGTTTTAAAGTCTATTTTGTCTGATACGAGAATTGCTACTCCAGCTTTCTTTTGATTTCCATTTGCATGGAATATCTTTTTCCATCCCCTCACTTTCAGTCTGTATGTGTCCCTAGGTCTGAAGTGGGTCTCTTGTAGACAGCATATATATGGGTCTTGTTTTTGTATCCATTCAGCCAGTCTATGTCTTTTGGTTGGGGCATTTAATCCATTTACATTTAAAGTAATTATTTATATGTTTGTTCCTATTACCATTTTCTTATTGTTTTGGGTTTGTTATTGTAGGTCTTTTCCTTCTCTTGTTTTTCCTGCCTAGGGAAGTTTATTTAGCGTTTGTTGTAAAGCTTGTTTGGTGGTGCTGAATTCTCTTAGCTTTCGCTTGTCTGTAAAGGTTTTAATTTCTCCGTCAAATCTGAATGAGATCCTTGCTGGGTAGAGTAATCTCGGTTGTAGGTTTTTCCCTTTCATCACTTTAAATATGTCCTGCCACTCCCTTCTGGCTTGCAGAGTTTCTGCTGAAAGATCAGCTGTTAACCTTATGGGGATTCCCTTGTATGTTATTTGTTGTTTTTCCCTTGCTGCTTTTAATATTTGTTCTTTGTATTTAATTTTTGATAGTTTGATTAATATATGTCTTGGCATGTTTCTCCTTGGATTTATCCTGTATGGGACTCTCTGTGCTTCCTGGACTTGATTAACTATATTTCCTTTCCCATATTAGGGAAATTTTCAACTATAATCTCTTCAAATATTTTCTCAGTCCCTTTCTTTTTCTCTTCTTCTTCTGGGACCCCTATAATTCGAATGTTGGTGCGTTTAATGTTGTCCCAGAGGTCTCTGAGACTGTCCTCGGTTCTTTTCATTCTTTTTTCTTCATTCTGCTCTGCGGTAGTTATTTCCACTATTTTATCTTCCAGGTCGCTTATCTGTTCTTCTGCCTCAGTTGTTCTGCTATTGATTCCTTCTAGAGAACTTTTAATTTCATATATTGTGTTAGTCATCACTGTTTGTTTGCTCTTTAGTTCTTCTAGGTCCTTGTTAAACGTTTCTTGTATTTTCTCCATTCTATTTCCAAGATTTTGTATCATCTTTACTATCATTACTCTGAATTCTTTTTCAGGTAGACTGCCTATTTCCTCTTCATTTGTTTGGTCTGGTGGGTTTTTACTTTGCTCCTTCATCTGCTGTGTGTTTCTCTGTCTTCTCATTTTGCTTAACTTACTGTGTTTGGGGCCTCCTTTTCGCAGGCTGCAGGTTCGTAGTTCCCGTTGTTTTTCTTGTCTGCCCCCAGTGGCTAAGGTTGGTTCAGTGGGTTGTGTAGGCTTCCTGGTGGAGGGGACTAGTGCCTGTTTTCTGGTGGATGAGGCTGGAACTTGTCTCTCTGGTGGGCAGGACTGCTTCCGGTGGTGTGTTTTGGGGTGTCTGTGACCTTGTTATGATTTTAGGCAGCCTCTGTTCTAATGGGTGTCATTGTGTTCCTGTCTTGGTAGTTGTTTGGCATACAGTGTCCAGCACTGTAGCTTGCTGGTCATTGAGTGGAGCTGGGTCGTAGCATTGAGATGGAGATCTCTGGGAGAACCTTCGCCATTTGATATTACATGGAGCTGGGAAGTCTCTTGTGGACCAATGTCCTGAACTCGGCTCTGCCACCTCAGAGGCACAGGTGTGACACCTGGCCGGAGCACTAAGACCCTGTCAGACACACGGCTCAGAAGAAAAGGGAGAAAAAGAGAAAGAAGGAAAGAAAGAAAGAAAAAGAAATAAAGTTATTAAAATAAAAAATTTTTTAAATTATTAAAAATAAAAAAATTAAAAAGTAATAAAAAAAAAGAAAAAAGAAACAAAGAGGAGAGCAAGCAAACCAAAAAGCCAATCTACCAATGATAAGAAGCACTAAAAACTATGCTAAAGGGCTTCCCTGGTGGCACAGTGGTTGAGAGTCTGCCTGCCAATGCAGGGGACACAGGTTCGAGCCCTGGTCTGGGAAGATCCCACATGCCACGGAGCAACTGGGCCCGTGAGCCACAATTACTGAGCCTGCGCATCTGGAGCCTGTGCTCCGCAACAAGAGAGGCCGCGATGGTGAGGGGCCCGCGCACCGCTATGAAGAGTGGTCCCCACTTGCCGCAACTAGAGAAAGCCCTCACACAGAAACGAAGACTCAACACAGTCATAAATAAATAAATAAAAGAACGTGAATTTCTTTTAAAAAAAAAAAAAACTATGCTAAAAACGAAAACAACAACAGCAGCAACAACAACAACAAAATGGAGAGACAGAACCTTAGGACAAATGGTAAAAGCAAAGCTATACAGACAAAATCACACAAAGAAGCATACACATACACAGTCACAAAAAGAGCAAAAGGAAAAAAATATATATATCTATGTAAAAAAAAAGAGAGCAACTAAATCAATAAACAAATCTACCAATGATAATAAACTCTAAATACTAAACTAAGGTAAACATAAAACCAGAAACCAGTCAGTCATATACAGCAAACCCCAAGTCAACAGTTGCTCCCAAAGTCCACCGCCTCAATTTTGGGATGATTCGTTGTCTATTCAGGTATTCCACAGATGCAGGGTACATCAGGTTGATTGTAGAGATTTAATCCGCTGCTCCTGAGGCTGCTGGGAGAAATTTCCCTTTCTCTTCTTTGTTCACACAGCTCCTGGGGTTCAGCTTTGGAATTGGCCCCGCCTCTGCGTGTAGGCCGCCTGAGGGCGTCTTTTCCCGCCCAGACAGGATGGGGTTAAAGGAGCAGCTGATTAGGGCGCTCTGGCTCACTCAGGCCAGGGGGAGGGAGGGGTACGGAATGCGGGGCGAGCCTGCGGTGGCAGAGGACAGCATGACGTTGCAACAGCGTGAGGCGCGCCATGTGTTCTCCTGGGAAAGTTGTCCCTGGATCATGGGACCCTGGCAGTGGTGGGCTGCACAGGCCCTCGAGAGGGGAGGTGTGGATATTGACCTGTGCTTGCACACAGGCTTCTTGGTGGCTGCAGCAGCAGCCTTAGCGTTTCATGCCCATCTCTGGTGTCCGCGCTGATAGCCACGGCTCATGCCCGTCTCTGGAGCTTACTTAGGTGGTGCTCTGAATCCCCTCTCCTAGCACACCCCGAAGCAATGCTCTCTTGCCTCTTTGGCAGCTCCAGACTTTTTCCTGGTCTCCCTCCCAGCTAGCTGTGGCGCACTAGCCCCTTTCAGGCTGTGTTCACACAGCCAACCCCAGTCCTCTCCCTGGGGTCTGACCTCCGAAGCCCAAGCCTCAGCTCCCAGCCCCCACCCATCCCGGCAGGTGAGCAGACAAGCGTCTCAGGCTGGTGAGGGCTGGTCGGCACCGATCCTCTGTGTGGGAATATCTCCGCTTTGCCCTCTGCACTGCTATTGCTGCCCTCTCCTCCGTGGCTCCGAAGCTTCCCACCCACCCCGTCTCCACCAGTCAAGGGACTTCCTAGTATGTGGAAACTTTTCCTCCTTCACAGCTCCCTCCCCAAGGTGCAGGTCCCGTCCCTATTCTTTTGTCTCTGTTGTTTCTTTTTTCTTTTGCCCTACCCAGATACGTGGGGAGTTTCTTGCCTTTTGGGAGGTCTGAGGTCTTCTGCCAGCATTCAGTAGGTGTTCTGTAGGAGTTGTTCCACATGTAGATGTATTTCTGATGTATTTGTGGGGAGGAAGGTGATCTCCACATCTTACTTCTCTGCTGTCTTGAAGGTCTCTCTCTGTCATTTCTGATTTTACGAGCCCACTCCCTTTTATTCTTGGTGAGTCTAGCTAAAGATTTGTCAGTTTGGTTTATCTTTCAAAGAACCAACTTTTTATTTCATTGATTTTTTTCTATTGTCTTTTTAGTTTCATTTATTTCTGCTCTGATCTTTGTTGCTTGCTTCCTTCTTTTAACTTTGGGCTTTGTTTGTTCTTCTTCTTCTAGTTCTTTGAGGTGTAAAGTTAGGTTGTTTATTTGAGATTTTTATTGTTTCTTGAAGTAGGCATTTATCACTGTTAATCCTTGCCTCTTAAAGCTGCTTTTCTGCAGGTTTGGTATGTTGTGTTTCCGTTTTTCTTTGTCTCAAGATTTTTTTATTCCACTTTTGATTTCTTTATTGACCATTGTTTGTTCAGTAGCATGTTGTTTAGTCTCCACTAATTTTCCAGTTTCCTTCTTGTAATTGATTTCTATTTTCTTACCATTGTGGTATGAAAATATGCTTGTTATTGTCTTATTCTTCTTAAATTTGTTAAGATTTGTTTTGTGGACTAACATATGATCTCTCCTGGAGAATGTTCAATGTGCACTTGAGAAGAATGTGTATTCTTTTGCTTTAGGTTGGATATTTGTTAAGTTCATCAGATCTAACATGTCATTTAAAGTCCCGTACTGTTATTATATTGCTGTTTATTTCTCCCTTTTTTGGTCTGTTAACATCTGCTGTATATATATAGGTGCTCCTATGTTGGGTACATAAATATTTATAAGTATTATATCTTCTTGTTGCTTGACCCCTTTATCAACATGTAAGGCTTCTTTGTTTATTACTACCGTTTTTCTATTTCCTTTTATTGCTGAATAATATTCCATTGAATGGATATATCACATTTTGTTTATCCATTTACTAGTAGAGGGATATTTGGATTTATCCAGTTTGGGGCTGTTAAGAATAATACTCCTTTCATACACAAGTCTTTATTTGGTTCTCTGTTTTCATTTCTCTTGAGTAGATAACTGGGGGTGGTATGTATCTTTCTTTAGATATTTGTAATCACAGTGAATCAAGTCATCTAGTACACATCAGTTTTGAGAAGAAATAACCATTTACCATTGATACATAGTATATGATTAGTATCAGTAATTAACTGATATTTCATACTTTATTAAAGTTAGAATAGGAAAGTGACCACCAGGATTGTATGGTAAGTTTACATTTAATTTTTAAAGACACTTAGGGGTTGATTTTTATTTAGTTACAGTCTCCTATAGAAACCACCTACCATTATCTTCTGCATGACACTGATATCCCATTTGTAAGTTCTTCCCTTTTTCCAGCTTCCTAATATTTTTCGAATAATCCTCTAAGCACTTCAAATTATTAAACAGAACTGCATCATAACTACCTATTATCTACATGGGCTGTCACTGCTACAAGTCACATATTCATTACATATCATTAAAAAGCCCACCTTACTGTGAAATCTCACTGAAGGAGTGGGAAAATATTGTGACAGGAGATACATGTGACTGGATAATTGTTACCTCTTCTGTGAACAGCACTTGCCTTCCTGGAAGAAGCCTGCCTTCAGGTAGAGCTCATATAATGAAATTTGGGTCTGGTCTAATATATTAGATGATTCACATCCTGACTTTCTAAGGCAAGGTCATTGTCATTACTGATTCTACAAAGCAGTAGCTTCCAGTATATATAGTGTATTCAAGTTTAGGAAATGTTTCTCCCATTTATTTTATTTATTCAACAATTCATTGAGCACTGTCTCTTTGACAGGCACTGCTAAGCACACAGTCTCAGTTGATTTTCTTGACAACTTTTGTCAGTGTAGGAAGATCAGATATCACCCTTAATCTTATATATCATACACTTACACATACACTCTCTCTTTCACACACATGCACCCGTGTGTGCATACACATGCACTTTCCATGTCACCTCTGCTTTTTCTGAGAGGATGTGGCCAACGGGAATCTACACTGACTCCTATAAAATCCTATCTGTATAAAATGACTAAATTTTTTTTTTAATGAAAGAGGATAGGAAATACCTGATATTAAAAATGGGTCACTTTACAATGCACCTTCATTTCACTTTCTCCAACATGATATTGACCTCTTGGCCAGGACAAAGGAAACCTCAAATAAGGGAACACTAAAACATGTTATTTTATGTATAATGCAAAGGGATTAGAGTCAATTTGGTTTTTCACTAAAGGCTTATGGTTTACATTAGATGAAGCTTATTTCCTTTTAGTGGTATGAAGAGGACCTGTATGTAATTTCACATTCTACACACCTCATTTGTATTTTCTTTTAGAAAATGTCTCAGTTAAAATCAATGCCCTACTATTCGTTTAAGCCCCCTTGCCTTCAATAAAACTAATTGATAAACCCTAATAATTAATGGCCTGATTAAACCAAAATGACTTACATCTGCCCTGATGATTGCCATTTATAATCAGTCACTTTAATGACTCATCTTTTCTGTGCTTTGCTTACAGAAGAATGGCTATGATGTTTTTAAGTGAGCTGAATGAAAAGCTGTATGCTCTCAGTTGCTGTTTGTTTTCCATAACTTGAGATTGCATTAAAATAAGCATAGATATAAGTCTCCTTAAAAGTAATCTTTCTTGCCTAATCTGTTGTTCTCTTGTTTCTGGCTTGGAATGAAGTTGAAACCAAACCAAAAAAAAAAAAAAACCCAACAACAACAAAAATCATTTTAGTATTCCTGGAGCTGTTCTTGAGAGTTATAGAATTTCCATGTTTTAAATGAAAACATGGAAGTGATAAGTTCGGTGGCTATATACTAGGACTGTTGATAACTCAGGTATAAGGTGGAGTATTTTATTCAGATAAAGTGATACTTAAATCAGAGGAACTATCCTCATGCCAACATTTAAAAAGATTCCATTTGCTGCAAATTCTGTCGCATGAATTCAGATTTAGCCTAACTAAAGTCTTAATTATTATATCCTATTTATTTCAAAAAAGGATTTGAGGCAGCTTACAATATGAGGTGTAAACAGTGAACAAAAGACAAAAAAACAAGAATTTTAAAATAAAGGGATAGTTCCAGTTCTACCCAGGAAGGAAACACTGCTGTGGAACCTCCCCCAAAAAGAACTAGAAAGCTAGACAAAATTTATGAAACATCTGTTTTCAGGTATTAGATAACAAGCAGTGCAGGACTGTGATCCTGAAGAGAAGGGAAACAGGTGAGGGGAGCCCTATGATCACCCAAGTTTTAAGCCTGGAGACAATTTCCAGACTGCAGCATAAGGAAGGGGAAACCAATCAGAGCCCAAAGATCTTACTGAGCTGAAGAGACAGAGTTTGGCTATCAAGAAGGCCAAAATGGCTAAAATTTACAGAGCAGAGTCCTAGAGATGCAGGAACTATGCAAAAAGAAAGAGCTCAAGAACTTGTGTGGGACTCTCCTTGAATTTTTGGCCGAGTATCAACCTCTGCTTTTGTAGGGTGAAATCTTACAAAGCTAGTCTGGGAATGAAAATTTCTGGGGATCTGTAAGCTAAACAATTCCTAAAGCTTACACAAGGTTGGGAATTTAAAAAATTCCAACCAACCAGAGTAGAGAGACCTTTTTGAATACATTGGAGCATTCAGGAGAGACTTTAGAAGGGTCATGTTTTAATAGAGGGGCTAAACTAGCCCTAGAGTAGGGATTTCTCTGACTTTCCATAAATAAAAATTTGAAAATAAGCCTGAAAATGATCTGGCTATCTGCAAGTAAGTTAACTACCTGCCAGTATCAAGTTTAGCACTCTTTAAAGGATTACAACAAATTCGCTCAGCAACATAAGATTCAGAATACCTGGCATCTAAATAAAAATCAGTATGTGAAAAAAATTTTTTTCTTCTGATAATGGATGAAAGACCATAACCAGGAGAACAATCAGTCAATAGAAATGGGACTCTCCCATTAGCAGACAAGGACTTTAGAACAGTTATGATAAATATACTCAAGGATTTAATGGAAAACATGAGCATTATGAGGAGAGAGCTAGAAGACAGAAAAAAGAACCAAGTGGAACTTCTAGATATGAAAAATAAAATATCTGAAGTAAAAATTTCACTTGATGGAATTAACAGTAGATTAGACACTGCAGAAGAAATGATTTGTGATCTTGATGTTAGAGATACGGAAATTATCTAAAATTACTGTAAAGAAAGAAGACTAAAAAGATGAGCACAGCTTCAGTGACCTTTGAGACAGTATCAAGAAGTCTAGGATATATATGTAACTGGAGTCTCAGAAGGAAAGGAGAAAGAAAAGGGAACAAAAAATAATTTGAAGAAATAATGCTCCCAAACTTTCCAAATTTGATGAAACCCATAAACCCAGAGATCTAGGAGGCCTAACAAACTAACCAGGATATACACAAAACCATACCAAAGTACATCAAAATTAAAAATGTAAAGCCAGTGATTTTCTAAATCTTTAAAATATTCAGAATAAACATAATACATTAAATAGAGAGGAACAAAAATAAGAATGACAGCGGACTTCTTGTCAGAAGCTATGCAAACCAGAAGATAACGGGAAGACATTGTTAAAATGTTGAAAAAAACAAAAAACCTTTAAATCCAGAATTCTAGGTCCAGTAAATATACTTTTCCAAAATAACAGCTAAATAAAGACTTTTTAAGGCAAACAAAGCAGAGAGAATTTATTGCCAATAGACCAGCATTATAAAAAGTGTTAAGGAAGTTGTTTAGACAGAAGGAAAATGATACCAGATAGATTGTTAGATCTACACAAAGGAATAAATAGCACCAGGAATAGTGTATACATGTGGATATATAAAAGACCTTTTAAAAATTTTTCATTCACTGAGCGCTGATCTGAACCTCATTCATATACCGACTCACTCACTACTACAGCTGACACACTTGCTCTAGCTCCAAAGCCATTGCTCCCAACCCCACATTCCCCAGGAAGTGCTGGAGTAGACAGGTTTGTGGGGCATGTAGTGCTGACACTGGCATCAGCCTTGCCATGCTACCTCTCATAAGGGGCTCAGAGTCCTTCATTGTGTCCTGGGGTCCCAAGGATGTCACATACCCTTCTGAGCACTGTAGCTCTCAGGCCAGCATATGGCCAGAAGTCAGGAATGACAGAAATGTGTGGAAATCAAGAATTGACCCTCGCCAACAGACTTGTGGTTGCCAAGGAGGAGGGGGGTGGGGGAGGGATAGGTTGGGAGTTTGGGATTAGCAGATGTCAACTATTATATATAGACTGGATAAACAACAAGGTCCTACTGTGTAGCACAGGGAACTATATTCAATATCCTGTGATAAACCATAATGGAAAAGAATATGAAAAAGAATGTGTGTATATATATGTATAACTGAATCATTTTGCCATACAGCAGAAATTAACAGTGTAAATCAACTATACTTCAATAAAATATATTTAAAAAAATTTTTTTAATGATTATTTAAAGCAAAAATAAAGACACCATATTGTGGCAATTATAACATATGTAGAGGAAAGATCTATAACAGTAGCACAGAGGATGGGAGGGAAGAAAATGGAAGCATACTGTTCTGAGGTTCTTACATTATAAATTAAATACCCTAATATTATTTGAAAGTAGACAGTGAAACATTAAAGAAACATACTGTAAATCCTAGAACAGCCGTTAAAAAAAAAAAAACAACAACTTTCAAATGGGCTGGCAGATTTTAGCCCACCGGTCAAATTTGGCTCATTACCTGTTTTGGTAAACAAAGATTATTGGAACACAGCCATGCCATTTATTTCCACATTGCCTATGATTGCTTCTGCACTACAGTGGCAAAATTGAGTAGTTAAAACAAAAACCATGTGACCCTCAACACCTGAAATATGGTCCTTTACAGAAAAAGTTTGCCAACTTCTGGCTTAGAAGTCAATAGTAGAGATCAATGGAATGCTAAAAAGAGCCCATCTAATCCAAAAGAAGGCAATAAAAGAAGAAAGGAACTAAGAAGAGATGGGACAAATAGTAGGATGGTAGAGTTGAACTCAGCCATATCACTAATTACGTTAAATGTGAATGGTCTAAATACTGCAGTGAAGAGCACAAATTGTCAGACTGGTTGAAAAAGTAAGACCCAGCTGTGTACTGTCTGCAAAATATCCATTTTAAATATTAGTGACAGAGAGGTACCATCCAAACACTAATCATCAGACTTTTTAAAGCAAAAATTATAACAACATATTATGGGGTTTATGATGTATGTAGAAAAGGCAAAAATCATCTAAAAATAACAGAAACCAATCAGTAGTTGCCAAAGGTCAGGGTGTAGTTGACTATAAAGGGGCACAGGGAACCTTTTGGGGTGATATAAATGTTTCATATCTTGATTGTGGTGTGGGTATATGGATGTATATGTTTGTCAAAGTCACTAAACTATATATTCAAAATGACTGCAATAAAATTGATTTTTAAAAGTAAAGTTAAACAATAGATGAAATTTCTCTTCAGATATTCTGAACTTGCCAGCAGTTAAATCAGAGGGAAATACAGCCTGTTATGTTGGTCTTTTCTAAGTGCTGACCTGAAGACCTGACTGTTTTAGATTGGTTTCTGAATCAGCAGATCTGAGGTGGAACCAAAAAAGGTTTTTGTTTTTGTTTTTAAATGCACGGCCAGGCTTGGGAGCTATTTAGTTATATAACTCTCATTGTTTTTATTATAGGAAGCAAATCCCATTTAGATTGTACATAAGCAATGTTATTATCCTGAAATCTCATGTGCACTATTTTTCATCAAAATATATACCAGCAGTTCCTTGGTCTACACTCTCCTGAAGGGCAGAGGTGGGTCTTACTCATGCTTCTCTCCACAGCACCTACTATCATATCTGGCTCATGCTAAGGCGTCAGTAAATATTTGTTGAATGAGTATTTTTGAATGCCCATAGATCCTCTCAGAATGAAGAATATCATTCACAAATATATTCATTAATAGTGAAATGTATTTATTCTGAAGTATATGCCATTGAGTGGGAAAAGATGGAGCTCCTTCTCAGACCAAATTCATGCTTCTCCAGGTGCACATGTTTGCCCATCTATTTAGTGGAAATATTCAATCACCATCATTTGTTCAACAGATATCATTTCTAGTCCATACCAGGCACTCTTCTAGATATAGGAGTGAACACGACAGATCACGTCTCTGCATTCATGGAGCTTTCCTTCAAAAGGGGAGGACTGAGAGGGAGCAGAGTTACGTGTACAAATATAGGGTGTCAATGGTGCTAAGTGTTACGAGGAGCATTGAAACAGGGAAGAGGGAAAGGGAATATCGGGGGTGGGAAGATACTGCTGTTCATAGTGGGTGGTTGAGGAAGGCTTCTCTTAAAAAGGTAACATTTGAGCAGAAACCTAAAAACAAGTAAAGGAGCAGGCCATGCATGTATATATGGGTGCAGAGTATTCCAGTTATGTGGAACCACAAAGCAGGGAGCATGCCTGGCAAGAAGGCCAGTGAGATGTAGCAGAGTGGGCAGGGAGAGGAGTAGGAAGGATGAGAGTACAGAGGTAGTAGGGGGGCAGTTCAGAGAAGGCCTTAGAAACCTTCATGAGGGATGCATTTTGCATTGAGTTGGGAGGCCCTTGGAGGTTTTAGGCAGAGAAATGACATGGTTTGATTTAGGTTTTAAAGGGGGCACTTTAGCTGCTGTGTTCAAGACAGACTCTAGTAGAGCAAGTGTAAAAATAAGGAGACCAGTTCAGTGGCCTTGTCGGTGAATGAGTACATACAGTCTGGCAAATATGCCCCCTCATAAACATTGAATTGGTTTTATCATTCTACTTACTGGACTTTTGAAATTATTTTCTTTTAACTAGTATTTTACCCAAATACAGCCTAAATTTATTGCAGTAGCACAGAAATTATTTTCTGAACATAACAAAATATTACACTTTTCGTTGCTTGGTTGATTGCCAGTGGATAATAATAATATCTTATATTTATAGAGTGTTTGACAGTTTAAAAGCTATTTTACATTCATTATCTCATCTAATCCCCACAATTTTTAAAGATTGATACGGTAACTTTTATTATCTCCCTACAGAGGTGAAAACTAAAATGTCACATGCCTAGTCCAAAGTCATATGCCAAATTTGTGGCAGGACCCAAAAGACTAAAATCCCAGTCTTCTGTCTTCTAGCCTGAATCCATTGATTTTGTTTAAAGGGGTCTTTTATGTTCAAATGATATTGCTGGGTTTGGAACACTTATATTAGCAAATTTAGTATATTGTTTAGAAAGCCATCTACCAGTGAGCAAGATAATATGCTCAAACAGGATATATACAAAAATGTATAAGGCATATTCCTACCCTGTGAACTTATTACTTGGTGATACCTGTAACAGTAAATGTGGTAATTACTAGTAAAAAAATGTCACATGCTCAGTTCCAAATGGTACAGACAGTAAATGCTTTAGCAGTTCAAAGGAAGCAATGATTTTGATGGCCTGAGCAGGTACGGCAACAGGGAGATGGGGTACTTGAGTTGAAGGATGAGCAGGGTTCAGTCAAAAAATGTCAAGGAAGGGTTTCTAAACCCAGGTGGTTTGGGGTCAGGGACACAGCATGAACAAAGGCTTAGTAATGGGGTGTTTTGGATTTGTTTCTTTCTTTTGAGACAATGACTAAAACAATCTAGTTGGAATACAAAAGTTGTTCTGAGGATGGCTGTATGTCTCCTGCTTTCATACACAAAGTATTCCTGAAAGCTAGGCTGAAAGGTGAATGTGCAAAGTCATGCAGTAGGATTACATGTAAGTAAAAAAAGATGTTGGAGAGCTGAAAATGCCATAAAGTTCTTATTTACACCTTGCCTTTTAGAATATAATCTAGAAATTTTGTTGTTTTATTCTTTCTCTCTCTGTTGATCCACTTAAGTCAAATGTGTGTCTGATGAAAGCTAAGGATTTGTTCATTTTACCATACCTTGTGATTTCCATGTAGCTCCTTCTTCCAGGAGCTCAGAATATTTGTTCTTTATCTGTCTCCATCTGATGTATGGCTTAAGAATGGTTTAAGGGTATCAGTATATAAAAGAGAAGATTGTCCAAAAGAAAAATATTCAAAGTTGAGGGCTTATAATGAGAATTAGGTTTGGAAAATAAGACCAGGCTTTGTAGAGCCTAACATTTCTGTCAGTTCGGCAAACATTTATTGAGTGTCTACTGTGGCTGTCTATGATGTATATTTTTTGTGCAAACTATTGAGGCATATTTGAAAGCACAACCCTATTCTTAAGGAGTTCACATTGGGGTTGGCGGGGGAGGTCAGGGAATATTTTACTTCTTCCTCAAGGAGAGAAGTGATAGAGTGAAAGTATATTTAATATGATGGTGGTATAAGGTTTATATTGAAATTGGGGAAAACTGGAGACAGAGAGACCAGTTGGTTGAAAAAGCTTACACCTGCCTGGGCATACTGACCTGTATTCAAAGAGAAAGCTCCCCTAAGGGAAGTATATAGTGTCTTTTACCTGAAAGGGCATGCTACAGAGACGTGGTCTACAGCTAACCCGTGATCACAACAGAATCATTAACAAAATAATACTATGTGTTCATGGTTTCCATTAATTTATTCTCATCTACTCAACAAATACTTACTAAGCATATACCGTATGCCTGGCACTCTTCAGGGACAGGGATATAGTAGTCAATAAAAGAGACAAAGTCCCTGCCTTCGTGGAGTTTACATTCTAGTGCCCATCAGGCAACACCAAATGAGCACATGTATGAGAAAATGCCTGTCATGTTGCCTGTCATATGGTAGGTAGGGTTCAATAATCGTTGGTTACTGAGTTTGAACTTGAAGTTTGAGTTAAGTACCTACTTTTGGCAAGATACTTTTTTGCAGGGTGGAGGGACGGAGTGAGATTAACTCACAGATTTTTTTAGATGTTACATAAAAATTATGAGTCTTTTGTTTAGTTTTGGGGTAATTAAGGTTATATGCTGTATTAAATATAACAAGTTGTCTGTTCTTGACCACTTTCGCCACTGAAGATGAAGCACTGAAGCAGGTGCTGTTCTGTACCATCAAAAGTGGTGTGCTATTATCCTGCTTGGATGGTTGTTGTGGGCTCCTTGAATTCCTGAAAAGGCCCATTGTTGTCACTGACGATGCTTCACAGAAACGCTTTGTGTCATTATTTAGCGGACTGCCTTGGCAAAAGCTGTGCCAGTTCTTTTGTTAACTCTAACAACAGTCGAAATGATGTAAGGGAAGAGAAGGATAAATGAAACAAAGACTGATAAGTGCACGCATGCACACACATTTACACATCTTTTAGATCAATTTCTGAGGATTATCTGAAGTAGCAGGTAAAACCAGGAAATAGCAGAACTGCATTCATGTTCTCATTGTTTCAACCAGATATAACCTGTTACCAGCAAACATATGAATGATTTTTTTCCTTGCTGGCTTCCCTTTGGCCTTACTGCTCCTTAGGTGGGAGGAGCAGTTTCACTTTGAGAGCAGAACTAAGCCTTTCTGTACAAATTCTTTGCAGGAAGGTTACATTTTCTTATCTACTTTTCCTGAAAGCTGGAGTAGGATATTGGGTGTATTTACTGTTGCTGGAAGCCAAGATTTTATTTGACTTTCATGTGAAGTAAATAAACCCTTGCTTCTATAGAAACCAGAAATGGTTGGAAGTGAGGGAGTTAGGACCTTACATTTTGCCTCCAGATAAAATGCTTTGCGTTAAATTTGTGGTTAGAATTCTAGGTTGAACAGATGATGGCACTTCTGCAATATGGTATGGTGTGCATGTGTGCTTTTTTTAGAACAAGCACTGTAGATATGGAATTAGTGATATGGATTTTTCTGGTCCCTTTTTAGATGTGAAGCCCTCTAATATGCTAGTAAACACAAGAGGACAAGTCAAGCTGTGTGATTTTGGAGTTAGCACTCAGGTAGGTCTCTTTTTCCTCCCGATCTGCTCTCTTCTCTGTAACATCCACTTTCTATTTTCATTCTACTCTCTGGATTGAAAAATCACCTAGCTGCCAGACAAACAGAGCTGTGCATCTTCTCGTTGGCTGGGATTGTGTTATTCATTTTTAATCTCTGAGCGAGTTTCCTTCATCAGAATATGATTGTTCATTGTTTAATGACAGTAAAAACTGCTGATATTGTAATTACTACTTACGAATAGCAAACTTCATTGATATGCAGCTTTGATATGAAAGCGTTTTGGCCAGACAAAAGGGAGGGCAGAGTGGGAGCTGTGCCTGGGGAGCCCAACTGGCCCACAATAAAAATTAATATTGGGAGCAACAATGGTGGAGGGCCATTACAATGTGCAGCACAAATTTTAATTAATTTCCATTTTGGGCCTCCCCTGAGAACCCTGGTGATAGTGACCCATGAGCGTGCTGTGATGTTGATTTGAATTGCAGCCACCTTTACTCCCAGCCAAACACGAAGACCAAAGCGAAGGTCATCATTGTATTATGAGTTGTCAAAGTCTGTTATCCCTCCAGCGTATTTAGTGTTCATTTCATTCTAGTAATGCATGAGGCTTCATTCACATCTTGACCATCTGACTAAAAAATGAGTGTGTTCAAATTCTACTTCAAATTGACTTTTTATATCAGGCGGGTTTGGGGTACTAAAGTGATAAGCATCCTGCTTAAGTGAATTGTTTAAGGTTATCTGCTATAAACTGTAATGCTATGCTTGTTTAAGTTGGAAATCACATTCAAAAGAAAAGAGATTTAATCATTTTTAATGCCTTTGTAGATAAATTTGTTTCTTTTTACATAATTTTTACTTGATTTATAGAAATGATGATTGTAAGTTAAATGAGGAATAATTGCCCATTTTATTTCCACATTATCTTTATATTGTTCTGACAGACTGTTTTGTCTCATAGCTGGTGAATTCTATAGCCAAGACGTATGTTGGAACAAATGCTTATATGGCGGTAAGTAAACTTATGCAAAAATAACATTTAAAACCAACATCTTTATGTACTTGGTAATGTATAATTCTTGAATTAATTCCACAGCTTTTGCCTAACAGATCATAAATTACAAAGTCAATCCAGTCATGATTGGATTTTTAAATCTTCCTAAAAGATGTTAGGGTTTATACAGGAGCTACAAACTTCTCTGACTTTATTCACTTAACTGGTTGGTTTGAGTATAAAATCATTTTGAAGTATAATCCTATAGAAAAATTGTATCTTATAGCACATTGGCTACTTTGCCTCATTGCTAATTTAATTAACCCTAAAGTGTACCAAAATGTCGGTCAATAAGATCAACTGTTTTTTCCAGGAATAAGCATGCTTTGACAGCAGCTCAAAATTAAATTATTAATTAAAAATTAAATTATTACTTATGATCTGATCCTCTGAATGTAAAGATTTAGCAGACAATTCTCTGTCGAACTTGTATATCTATATTCTGTTTACTTGGGTTCATACCTATTATAAGACAACTTACTTGGTCCCTCTGAAATAAATTTACCAGGAATAAAAAGTAGAAGCATAGAACTGTTTCAAATACCAGTGTGGACTTGGCTTTGACCTGTTTCTTTTTCCTTTTAAGTAGGGGAAGTTATTTGTGTCCATAAAATTGCTTTTTTTTTTTTTTTGGCTGTGTTGGGTCTTCATTGCTGGGAGGAGGCAAGCAGGAAACTTATTTAGTATTTTTGGAGCAAAGTTTTACTTTAACATCTTAAGTTTAGTTTTTTGATGAGGGTTCTAGATTTATTCAGGTAGTCCATTTCACTTCTAGTAGTCTTTATATGAATTAAACGAAGTATGGGTAGAACCCTGGATCTTTTTCTCAATATTCTTTGTTCATATATTATCTTGGTAAAGCAATGTTAATATGGATGGAACCCTGGATCTTATTCTCAGAACAATACAAAGCATTGTTTAATTGAGATACCAGAACAGTTAATTTTTGCCTTGCATTGTTTTTAAAGAAAATTCATTCTTTCTCATTTTTCTAGGTAATGTGACAAAAAATTAATCTCTGAAGTCATCATACCTATTTTTACAAAACTTAATCACCTTCTTGGCTTCTTGGCTCCACTAGGTTATCTGAGATTGGTGAGCCACCTTTATAATTAACAAAACTGTGCCAAATGCCATGATTTCAGTCTTCGAAAAAATATGGAACACTGTGATTTAAAACAAACAAAAAATGAAACAACTTTTCCACTCCCCATCACGTTCATAGTAGCTCTAAATTGCTCTAATAATTAAATTGCAATATGTTTGAATGTACAAATCCAGATTACAGTTGTCTTTCCCAGGTGTACATTAAAGAAATTACTTTTTTTCCTTTTTGTTTATGGATGAATGTGATGCGTCCATCTCTTAATTGAAAATGTGGGGATTAAAATTATGAAACGTTAGCTCAGATTGGCAGAGCTAAAATTACTTTGCTTCTTGGGTGAGTATATTCTAGTCATCAACTTTATAGTTCAAGCTGTAAAAAGCGTAAGCTACCTAGGAAGCAAAGAGTGTGATAGCCTGATAGTGAGCTTGGCTCAATTCAGCGGGCTCTCGTTGGCCACGACTTACCTAACTGGTGTGAGATCAGAGGTTGGGAGTTGGGGAAGGTGGAAATAACATTTATTATTCTGTTACAGGTTTTAATCCCTGCCTGAGGTATCGTGATATTGTATTATAGTACCACCACTGGGGGAACTGGGTGAAGGGTGCACAAAACCTCCCTGTATATATGCTTTTCAACTTCTTGTTAATTAATAAGTATTTCAAAGTAAAAATTTAAATTAAAAAAAAAAGGAAAGATTTGTTGGAACATGGCCATACCCATTTATTTATATATCGTCTATGACTGCTTTAGTGCTATAGTGGCAGAGTGGAGTAGTTGTGACAGTTGTACCAGAGACCATATGGCCGACAAAGTGAAAAATATTTACTATCTGGCCGTTCATACAAAAAGTTTGCCAACTTCTGGTCTATGCCAGTGAAGGCTCTTTCTGAAACTGAGTACTTTCAATTAATCAACCTGTATTTACTGAGCGCCTTCCATGCAGTTGGCTAGGTACAGTGGCGCCACTCTGTAATCCACATAAGACGTGGGCAAAATAGGAAACATGGCATTATATGTGGCCATGTCATGTGTGACATAAGTTGTACCAAGCGTACCGTTAGAGAATAAGAAGGCATATGATATATGAATTTGATGATTCAAACAGTATGTGAAAAGAGCACTTA